>NC_056616.1:23075964-23305964 GCF_018340385.1 Cyprinus carpio | reverse complement strand
GTCTACTGAAAATAAATAAAAAAGTAAATCGAAAATAAATTACAGTACTGAACTCAACCCTTTATTTAATTTAGTTCCTTTAGAAGATCATTTATACTGCATTTGCAGCAACCGCGTCCTAGAAATCAACATGACCACACCCACATCCAACAAACCACGCCCACATACCACGGTCAGCCAATCAACTCATCACGCTCATCCTTCAATCATGCATCACTTTCTATTGCATTCCAACATCAGTCCATTCAGTCTTGTTCTCGTCAGATCTGACACATCCTTGGGTGCATCGGTTTTTCAAAAGCTTTCAAACTTTAACAAAATCAGCTACAAACTTCAAACGAGAATAACTATTCGAACTAGCAGGTCCGCAACACAGACCTTTAAAACTGCATCTCTATCTCACAAACAAAGAAGGGTATAAAACATTGAAAACAACAAAACATTTTCCTTCTCGAGCACTCCACAGGAAGTCAAATCCCTGAACACTCTCTGATTGGCTGAGTCTGGGTTCAGAGGTCATTGTCTTTGTGGTAATGCGTTTGCATGGTGATGCCACACCTGAAATAATGCAAAAAACATTTTGTTTGAGTATTCAAAACGAACAAAATAACACCCCTACAGATATAATGCTGGGTGATACTCACATGGCACTGCTTGCTTCATATTTGGCTTAACCTGGAAAACAAAACTCAAAATTATGATTATCATTTTAAAGTCAAAGATTCACTTCAACCTTGTAAAGCCTCACATAAGAAATAATGGGCAGAAAAATTGATTTTTCTGGAATGGAACTAAAACTCTGTGCACGTGTTTTGTGTCATATTTGATACATCAGGTTTTTGGCTCAAAAAGTAGAATATATTGAGAATACTGAGCTTTTTGTGGAGAAACACCTAAATTATACTCAGAACAAACAGCAAAAATAAGCTGATATGTATATGGACAAAAAGTAGGATGAAATTCTAACAGCTTGCAATGTAAAACAAAGAGAACAGTCTTACATAAACTGCATACAAATATGTTGTCACTCTATATCTGCCCAGAATATGTCTTTAGTAAGATTAGATTTAAATGTTTAGTTTTATAATCAAAGCTTTGTAGCTTCAAAAATTGATGCAATGCAATACAATGTTGATTGAGAGATAAAACTTCCCAATTTTCCATTTGCCACTCAAATTTGAACATGATTCTTCTAAAAAAAAATGTTTGTATAATTAAGTAGCCAAAGTTGCTTCAGTCAAGCATTTAATTCCTAACAATGCACACAAACAAGGCAAAAGTTATTCTTATGTATACTTGATAATAATCAGTAAAGATTTTAAATCAAAAAAAATTATCCACAAGCTGAAGGTGGACGTATTTACAATTATACTAAAATGCTTTTTACTTCCTAAAAAAGCATAAACTATCAGTCAGGTGACAGAATGCATGTAGTATCGATTGTGTATAACAGGATTTTCAGCAGTTTTGATCATGTTGATCATTTACAGGCCTTAGAAATTTGCCTATTAAACAAGATACAGTAGACTTTATAGGGTTAATAAAGATAATATCTTGCATGAGACATCTGCTAACATACTTCAAAAGTTGTAATATTCAGACACACAGAGAGACGTTGTCTGGAAGTCTCTGGTGATCCATTAATTCTCTTATCTGGAATTAGTAAAGCTGCTTCAGCTCAGTACAGGAACTAATTGAGTAGATAATCTACCACCTTGTTTCCTCAACCCTTGTTTAACCTACATAGTGTTTTAATTAAATAGACCCTCTACACTTTTACACAGTGTAGAACAATTGTGCATATAAAACAGCTGGTTTTTGTTTTCAACACTGATAATAAACAGAAATATTTCTTGAGCAGCAAATCATCATATTAGAATGATTTCTGAAGGATCATGTGACACTGAAGACCGGAGTAATGATGCGGAAAATTCAGTGTTGCATCATAGGAATAAATTCCATTTTAAGATATATTCCAATAGAAAATGGTTAGTTTAAATTGTAATAATATTTCACAATTTTAAAGTTTATATTGTATTTTGATCAAATAAATGCAGCCTTGGTGAGCATCAGAGACATTTTTAAAAACATTCAAAACCTTGAAAGGTTGTGTGTGTTTATAAAATAAATGATAACTGAAAAATGGATATTTGCAGAAATATCAAGTTTAAAGTCTATGTTAATTTAGTCTGAGATGCTCCAATTTTCTAATTTTTGACATTTATATCTTTCAAAATAAAATGAGCCTTTTGATGCAAGATACCATACGTACACGTATATGTAATGATCAAGGATCTAATATAATATAATAAGTCATTAGGGCATTTTACCAGAAACATGTTTTAAGTGCTGCTCTCCAGGAAATATTCACTCAGTAAATGATTCCAGCTACAGCAATTTTGAGCAAACTTCTGCTCAGAGCCTAATTTGAGTGATGGCGTCTGAAACTAGCAGAGAAAGGCCATCAGAAGCAGACCAATAAAACATGAGCGGCGGAGCTGGATGGAGAGATGAATGAACACAGCGAAGAAAGAGAAAGAACGAGCGCTATAATGAAGGTGTTTCCCAGTACGGGTTCAGCTCATAAAGGTTCAGTGTGCTGGAACCCTCTGACCCTACAGGAAGTAGTTAAAAAAAAACATCCAGCACCGCTCCACACACTCGTAAACAGCATCCTTGTTAATAATAATGAGTAATTAAGCACTAACGATCCCCCTCAGACAGCACAGACACACGCCAGACACACACACTCCCGCCCCATAAAACATTATGAGCTTTTGTTGTGTGCAGAGAGGATAAATCTCATGAAATCATTGATGTTCATGTAACCAGGTCTGCATTCAGGAGCACAGATGCATTCTGGGTAATGTAGTTCTGATGTGGAGGGTAATACCTCTGTCTTTGCCATTCTGCAGCAGTCTCTCATCCTCCTCTCCTCCATCTTCTACTAAAGACAACAGAAGAGCATATATATTATGTTTGTATATAAAAATGAATGAATTAAGAAGCATTATAAACTCCAATACAGTTTTGTAAAAATGTTTTGTCTAGAGACATTTTAAAAGTGTTATTGTTTACTAAAACTAAAATGATTAAACTATAATTGTTTAATATTTTATTTAATAATTTAATCCAAATTGTTCTCTTTTAAATAAAGCTGAAATAATAATATTAATTAGATTTTTTTTTAAAAAGTTATGTTGCCTTGACTGAAATAAAATAAGTTAAAAGTACTAAAATTACTAAAACTAAAATTGAAAAGTAAAAAAAGGCTCAAATCTAAATATACAAAAATTATTAAAATTACAAATGCACCTAAAAAATGTACTTAAATGTAAACTTAACTTTTATTGAAATAAAATCTGAAAATATACAAATTAAAGCAAATAAAAAAATTAATAAATATTATAATAGTATATAAATAATGCTAAATTAACACCGGTAATCATGGAACTCATATCAGTGTTATTTTAGTGTAACTGAGATACTATCATGGTTTTTATTATGGTCATTTTCAATTGATTTTTTATTTTTCTGCTTCTCTTTTAATTTTAGTTAAAGTTAAAGTTTTAGTAATTTTGTTGCATGTTATATATCTATATCTTTTTATACATTTGTTTTTCAGTTTTAATTATTTTAATGAATCAAGTTAAAATAAACAAAAATGAGAAATGTTTGTGTGGCATTTTATGTCACTTAAAAGCTTTATTTCAAGTAACAAAATATTTAATGCTTTCACGTTTAGTTAACTATAATAACCCTAATTCATAAACCAATATATTAACATCTATATATTCAAATGCTATAATGGCACTAGAATGTCCAAAAATCTGTGTGTGTGTTTACTTTTTAGTAGTTTAGCTAGTTTGTGTCTGTTTCAAGTAACAGGTAACCTGAAATTCTCCCACCATTTCTCTGTCATAGCTGTGAGAACACAGACTTCCCACAATGCATCATGATCGTACCTGAGTTGAGCTCTTTGACCAGTGAAGACATGGTGTTTGTGATGGAGTCTGCTGCCACCAGGAGATCATTTCGCAGGTTTCTGCGAGGTCCTGTAGGATCCAAACAAAAAGAATGTTTTGTAGGTTTATTGAGTTAAAAAAGGCTAAATTGTTACACCACAAAAGATGCATGAACTGAGATTATTTCAAAATATTTTATCAACAAAATACAAAAATAACAACATATTTGATGTTTAATATACAGTACAGACTAACTATTTCGGACTTATGAGATGTCAAAATGGGTGGGGCTACCCAGTTCAATCCTGTCACAATCTGAATCATGTGACCAATAAAAATTCTTGTTGCTCGTCAGAAAATAAAACACAGTAGTCTCTTTTGTGTTAAAGTGATAAATGAAGAGGTTACCCTGAGCAAATGCTTCCTGAACATCTCCACCCACTCCAGCTAAAGAGTCCTGGGGCCCGTGGGTGGGGACGTGGCCTCCGTGTGTGGGGGTGGGGCATGATGAGGGAGAGCGAATGGGCATCTGCATAGAATGAGGGGAGGCGTGGCTGGGGGAGGAGCCAGCGGCTTGAGCCTGAAGAGAGAGAATGAAAACTTCATACTGTACGAGATACACCTGCTTAACCGTTCTGCTAGCACTAAAAACTGTAAGTGCATATTTACATCAAAAGCGAATTCTCTGCACTAAACTAAAGCCAAACTGAAATAAGAGAGGCTGGGTAAACAATAAAGCCCATGGCAAAGAAAGGATTTCTATTTTTTATGGAAAACTTAAGTCTTAAAATATGTACTACTATTTCTAACACGTAAAAAGATGCATTAATATTTTCTGAGAACTTACAGCAGACACTGGAAGTTAAATATCGGGAGGAAAAGAAAGAGATAAATACGCCTAAATGAAAAAAAATGAAAAACAATGGAAAGGAACTTTCATATAAACAAACGAGAGACACTGAACAATTTCTCTTACATGCACAGTTAATCACACACTCAAACAGAGCATTTTCATATCCCCATGTTCATGTACTAATACACTGGCTAAAATAGTATAAGCACCGGTTTTAAAGATGGAAATCTTATTAGTTGTAATGTTTATTTTTTCATAATATTACAAATGAGTAAGCATCAGTGCTATTTTATTTATATACAACAATAGTATAATTTTTTAAAATTTTGAATCAGATTTTATGTTTCATTTAAATTTTAGTAATTTTATGTTTTAATTTTATTAGTTAGCATTCTTAGCCATTTTTATTGGCTTTTGTTATTTTTGTTTTTTTATATTTCTATTTAATTTCATATTTATTTCAGTTTTAGATTTAGTAATTTTAGTACTTAACATTTATTTTAGTTAGTGGCCAAGGCAACATTTCTTTTTTTTAAGTTAATGCCTTATTTAATATTTATTTCAGCTTCACTTCACTTAATTTTGAATAGTTTTGGTTAAAAATAATAACACCGCCAAGCATAAGCAGAGTTTTATTTCACTACATTGGTTTAACTGAATGTTGTTATTTTTGTCATGTTTTGTCACTTAAAATATATGTAAAATATACTCTACACATGGTAGAATATTTCCTGCTTATAATAATAATAATAATAATAATAATAATAATAAAAACTGGTAGTAATCAAAATGTTTCACAAGCCTACTTTGGGTTTTTATGAATGATCAGCTTGTACAGTAGGTGTCCTTCTTTTAAATTTCCTTTTTTTTTTCTTTATTAAAAAAAAGAAAATCAATAACAAATCTCAATGTTAGGCCAGCCCAGAATTTCCTGTGGATTTTTACAATAGCAATTTTTTATTTAAGGGTAAAATAAGATCTGTGTATTAATGTATTAATTTGAAAAGACTTTCACATTTAGTTCTAAAAGAGAAATTACACTCAGTCAAGACCTCAAGCATGAATTTTGAAGCTGCTATGTTTTATAAAAACCTAAATTATTATACATATGTGACAGTCTGATTTGTGAGGCATGTAAACTCAAATTATGGCACTGTGATTATTTAGCAACGTAGCAACTTACATTTAATGCTGTAGTACCTTATTTTATTCATAAATCAAAAACTGCTATTCTAAAAACATTCTATGCTATTCTACAGTCTAAATCTCTATTTATCTACATATTTATTTGTGTAAGTGACTTTTAAATGTGCCTAGCAAAATGAGTCTTATGAAATCACACAGTAATTTCTCTGACATGCACAGTAAAACACACACTTACAGCTTGTCTCTGCTCCTCATCCTGCAGGAACAGGACAGAGATGGAGGGAAAGAACACAGGGAGTGAAAAACAGATGACGAGAGCAAGTAATACCACTATCAACTCTAATCCGAAAAGAGAAGAAGTGAAAAGTGGGAAACTAGATCAAGGCAGCAGCTCACATGATAAACTCTAAAGAGAGTGACGCCCTCCGGTGGCTGAAATATTACAGTGCACTAGAAAGAGTGTCTGGTCTTGCCCTGTGTGTCTGGTGTACCTTCAGTAGTTTCATGAGCCCTTCCAGCTGCACCATGAGCTCTCTTCTGCTCTCCTGAAGAGACGACATCCTCTGCTCCAGCTCATCCTTCCTCTGCCTAAAACACACACAAACACAAGCACAGAGCTTAGACCTCTCATACATGCAATGATTTATGAGAGAATGCAAATGTAAAAAATACAATTGGTCATATGTTAATTCACAGTGCATCTACTAATTTTAACAAATACAAAATGATACAAAAATGTATCATCAGTGATAAAATTAGTTCAGTTGCTAAGGAAACATTTGTCATTTTCATTTAGTTTAACCTGATGTAAGTTAGTAAAATGAAAGTTAAGTAAAATGAGTAAAAACGAACATCTGAGTTTCAATGCTATCTGATATCTGTGTGTGTGTGTGTGTGTGTGTGTCTATGTGTGGTCCTGATAAACGGCATGTTGTAAAAACCAAATGTCTTCACAAGGATCGCAAATTTTGTCATTTTTTGACCTTGTGGAGACATTTCTGGTCTCTATGAGGGCAAACAAAAACCCAACATGTGTGTGTGTTTGAGGGGTACCTGAGCTGTCTGAGTTCTGCCAGCAGGGTCGGGTTTTGTTGGACTCTCTCTGGCGTGGGCTGACATGCCTGTTCATGCTCCGTTCGCAAACGCTGGATCTCCTGCAAAATCTCCCTGAAAACACACACAGCATTACCATTCACACACTCGCTGAGACTGAAACCAAAACCACTGGATGTAAATCTTCATGAGAGCATCTCCATATGCAGCTGTGAGCGTGAGTACCGGTTCTTGTTCTCCAGCTGCATGATCAGTTCTCTCTGCTGTTTGTTGGTGTCGTAGCTGACGTCCGAAGCTCTCTGTGATTCACAAGAGCAGCAGGAATAAAGAAATATGACTGTGTGCATTTGCTTAGCCGTCCCAAAATGAGAGCTTCTTTGATGATAAAAAAAATCAAGTCGATTTAAGTGTTTTTCAATGCTAGAAGGCATCTTATAAGTCTGTAGTGAGCATACTTATTAAAGCGATAGTAAATGTGTGTAACTCACTCCTGTGTGTCCAGGATCCGTGGCCAGACGAGAGGCGTAACGAGCGATGAGTTTGTGCTCTTCATCCGTTCGGGTAGGACTGTCTAATGCACTACAAACACACACAGAAAATATTATTACATTTACATTTACAATAACCTCAGGAGACACACACACACACTCACCGTGGGTTGCTCTGGAGTTTGTTCACATACGCTGCGATCAGAGCATGTTCCTCATTCATACGCTCAGCTGCGGCTAGAGTCGGCGGTCTACACATACAAATCAAATTAAATAGCACATTACAGACTCAAACAGGTTTTGTATGAAAGGACTGTACTCTAACACTGCTTAGTCCCTAATTTGTATTAGGGATGAAACTAGGCTCCATAATTTACAGGTTTACAGGTTCATCAAATAAAAATTATATTTATTAAAATAATAATTATTTAATAATAATTAGGGAAGCACGATATTATTGGACCAATATGGGAATCTGCTGATAATGGTTTTAAAAGTAAATATCAGCAATGGCCCGATATGAAAAATTATGCTGATATGTCTTTCTGATAAGAGGAGGAACTTACATGTGCTCAGGGTGTGCTAACGATTAGATCACGTCAGCATTGTGGCTCATTCTTTAAAGGGGTCATATGATGCGGGTAAAAAGAACATTATTTTCTGTATTTGGTGTAATGAAATGTGTTTATGCGGTTTAAGGTTCAAAAAAACACATTATTTTCCACATACTGTACATTATAGCTTGTCCACTATGCACCGCTTTCTGAAACGCATCGTTTTTTTATAAAGCTCATCGTTCTGAAAAGCGAGGTGTGCTCTGATTGGCCAGCTATCCAGTGTATTGTGATTGGCCAAATGTTTCAAGTGTCTGACGGAAATGTTACACCCCTCAACATATACTGTTATGGTGTGTCCTGGTCAGAACACCGGCATGACAGGACAAAAACAATAAAACCCATTACAAACGAGCCATTTGTTGCATCCAGTGTCGACATAATTACTGATTATAATGACTTTTACTGTCTTTTTACGCGTTGCATATCACGCCGCATAAACATAAAACCATGTCTGCATTTGTGATCGGAGAAATGATAAACAACAAGTACTACTCTACACTGCTCAAAATCTGCATTTGAATCATCAGTGGCAAATCCTTTACATATGCGCCAGCACGGCTTGAGTGAGCGCCAGCCAGCGCCAGCAGCTTTGAGTGAGGAACAGCCGGGGGCTTGAGTGAGTGGCAGCCAGCAGCTATAACGAGGAACGGCCGGCGGATTGAACGAAGGAGCGGCCGGGGGTTGCGACAACCACATGTGACGACCCTGGGCTGGACACCGCTTCATCCACGGTGAGCGCAAAGTTGATGTATTTCCTCAGCGACCAGCACAGATCAGCTCCAGGCATGACGAAGCGGATATCGTGCTCTTTTTTTGAAGGCCAAACAAAGTAGTTTCACTTTCACAATGAAACACACAGCTTCTCCATGAAATGGCCCCGGCGGCAACAGTGAGAATAAAAGGTACACCTTCTTTCTTTGTGTGAACATTTGGGCGGCGTTATGCAAATCTTCCCACATAGTGATGTAGAGATGTGGGGGTGTGTTAGAATGAGCTGTTTAGGGGGGTGTGGACGAGTCTTAACTTAAAGAATATCTCTTTGGATTTGAGTCTTTGCAACTTTACAGATCTTCTTTATGCACCAAGAGCTTGTAACACTCCAAAGAGAAAGGAAAAATTTAAATCGCATCATATGACCCCTTTAAAAGACAATATATGCAATGTTTTTTAAAGCTATATTTTTATTTTTAAATTTGCTTTTTTCCTCAGCAAAGTTGTAGTAACATAATCTACACATTTTTTTAACAATAAAATATGACAGTGTTGCTGAGAAGTGAAATTAAACATTTATTTTTCCTCTTGAACTATTAATTCTTGTATAAGAGCATTTAAATAAGAGCACCATTCAGCCAAGTAGTAGTAATAGTAGTAACGGTTTTTAATGAAAATGTAAATACAGTTTCAAGGCATGTAAAAAAAAAAAAATAAATGTATGGCTGGCAATTTTTCTATTTTAGTTTTGAATGAAATTGCTGATATTAAATTTATAATTTATTATAATGTCAATAACCAATAGATGACTGATATTACAAAAATAAGCTAGATTTACTTTACTAGGAAAAAAAGGAAATTAAATACATATTTTAGTTTGTATTTTACAAGTGATGCCTGTAGGATTGCAATAATGTGTATAATAAGATATCAAATTTCTCACACATAAAACAGTTTGAGCTGATTGATCTTAAAGGTCAAAGGTGAAGAGCAGGTGCTCACCTCTTAGTGGGGCTGGGGCCTGCAGACGGGGGCAGAACTGGTTCATTCATGTTTCCTATTGGACGGGGAGGACTAGAGAAAAACACAATGACATGGGTATCTATATAATAAAACAACACCACCCAGCATCATATTTACTGAGTGAAATCAAATACTAGCTTCTTACTAATTTTAAGGTGCTGATTCCAAAAATAATGCCTGTTTTGCTTAGACACGATGCACTTACTCACAAAATATTAAGCATTCTGTAGCTTTTTTGCTTTTGACAAACATTTGTAAGGTGAAGTTTTGTATTATCCCTTAATCACCAGAAAAAAAACACCATAACGACATAATTTCCAAGTCAGGTTACAAATATTTGTTCAGTACTCAGATATTTCACTGCTTATGTTAATTTGTCTGATTTGTGTTATTTTAAGTGCTTTAAAGTTTATACATACACACATATTTACTAAATATAAATTAAATAAAAAGATTTTACATTATTATTTTGTAAAAAAAAAAAAAAAAAAAAAAAAAAAAAAAAAAGAAAGAAAGAAAGAATTCTCTGTGATGGAAAGTTTATATTTTTGCAAATCAGCATATTTTTTCAAGATGCAGGGCTATGTAATATATAATACATAACATAAGATAAGATTACATAACATAAGATTGAATATTTCATAATAATATTAGATAATATTTATCTTTAACCATTTTAAACAACATTTTGAATTTTTTCATTATTATTCATGCATAGTTCCACCTTGATAAACAGGGAATATCTATAATTAAAAAAAAAAGTCACAGTTTAATTTGTCACAGTGTAGTGAACTACAAAAACAAAAAAAAAAAACTAAAAGGTGATTATACACTCACGTACACTTTAAACTAAAAACTGAATGGATGTTAATAAAAGTTCATGGACACTTACAGAATTTCTCTCTTACACATACACACATGAATTCAGAATAAATTAAACATTATACTGTTCAGCTGACCCAAATACACACACACACACACACACACACAGGTCAGTCATGCAAAACTAAGAGACTGAAGCAACACAGACAGAACAGAGAGAGACACAGAGCATGATTCCTGGGGAAAAAACATACAGACTGAGACAAACAGACATCAGAATGAAGACAAAATCATAACTGACCTCACGTCTGTAAGCAGATAATAAAAGCAAACTCCTTCTGTCTCTCTCTGTCTCTGACGAGTGATCGTGTCTGACCCTCATCAATGTGTCCACAGAGACAATGTGATCATGTGATGTCGGGAACCAATAGAAACATTCCCAACACTTCCAAAATGGCCACAGACAGAGGGCTGTGTGTGTGTGTGTGTGTGTGTGTGTGTGTGTGTGTGTGTGTGTGTGTGTGTGTGTGTGTGTGTGTGAGAGAGACTGTCTTACACTATATTGGACAGGTTGAGGGGTTTCTCAGGGTATTCTGGGTAGACGGGATGGGACGGCTCTCTGCTCGGCACACAGCCCAAAGATTTACTGATGGCATGACCCAACTTCTTAGCTGGAGATTTCTGGAACAAACACACACAAATATGAGGAACCAAAACTAAAAACCTCCAAAAGACATGAAAAGTTTCCACTTGAATCTTTTTGCACTGTTTCAGATTAAGTAACAGATTCCAGTTGTATAAAGAAATGCACATTTAGTATAGAAATCAAAATATTTTCACACCCTGTGAAAACCCCACACAAAAAAAAAACAACAAAAAAACAAAAAAAAAAACAAAAAATTTTAGATATAAAAATATTTAAAAAAAAAATTATTTGTTTTATTCAGCAAGGATGCATTAAATTGATCAAAAGTGACAGTAAATACATTTGTGTTACAAACTATTTCTATTTTATATTCATCAAACAAACCTGAAAAAAGAAATGCATTGCAGTTTTCATAAAAATATTAAGCAGCACAAATATTTGCAACATTGATAATAATAAAAATGTGTTTTAGAGCAGCAAATCAGCATATTAGAATGATTTCTGAAGGATCATGTGACACTGAAGACTGGAGTAATGGTGCTGAAAATTCTGAAATTGTAAATCATAATAATATTTTACTATATTATTTACTATTTTTTTTTGTTGTTGTTTTTTTTTTTTTTTATCAAATAAATGCAACCTTGGTGAGCATTAGAGACTTTTTAAAAATCCTAGCAATCCCAAAAACTTAAATGGTAGTGTAGAAATGTAAATTTGCTTAAAAAAAAAAAAAAAAACTTTTATAATGTTATTAATTCCTAGGACTAAAAAAAAAAAAATCTTTATATTTCCTGGTTTTCCATTTTCCTGGATGGTGGCATGAAACATGAAAAACTATTTTATGACTGTTTTTAGTGCAAACATTATACATAGACTACAGAAAAAAAAAACTATATATATATATATATATATATATATATATATATATATATTATATAACAAACTATAAAATATTTTCTATAAAAATGTTAATGCCCTAGCAGTGGCAAGTAGCATGTTTTATATTTAATTTGATTACATTAATGTTAGATTTAAAGTTAAATTACATTAGTTACATTAAAGCTGAGATTTACAATAAATAATTTTAACTGCTATAATGTAAAAGAAATACTGCTGTAAAAAAAAAAAAAAACACCTTCTTTGTTAAAAGTGTTTGCAAACCAAATGTTATTGCACTTTCATTCATATAGCAGTACTTTTTAATGAAAAAAGTACACAATACACTACTTTTGAATGGATTATTGAATTTTGTGCATAATGCGATTAATCACAATAAAAAAAATAATTTATCGTTGCCCAGCATTAATATATATTTATTTATTTATTTATTTATTTATTTATTTATTTATTTATTTATTAATAAAACAAATATGAGATGAGCACTGTAGCTGATCCTCACCCAGGACGAATGCTCCTTCATCTCATGCTGGTTGTTGTGGTTTCCACTCGCATGACCTCGCCAAAAACAGTTCTGACACAGCTGATAGTTAAAACACTGCTGACAGCGGTAACGAAATCCCATCATGCCCTCTGACCGACAGAACGAACACGCCACCGGATGATAGACTGACAAACAGAGACAGATTCATTGTGCTGGAATATACAAATATTGAATTAGAAAATGAATGTTCATGATTGGAGACTTGTCAAAATTCTAGCTTTGTCACGGCAGCATAAATAAGTGTGAGTAATATAAATAATTAAGAGTATATTATTCCGTGAGTTACCATTCTCCACGTTTGCCAGCCGATGCAGCAGAGGAAGCCAAATGAGACACTGAGGAGGAGAATCTGACATCAGAGTATCCAGAAACACACACACAAACACACACATCTGTTAAACACACACACACACACACACACACACACACACACACACACACACACACACACACACACACACACAGACTCAATAAATGCATCCATGACAGAACTTTTGCACATTAACACACAGGATGTTGCTTTGTGGTTGCTAAGGTATTCTGAGCATTTAGGGCTTGTGTTTAATATAATTTTTTATCTAATTTTTATACATTTTAAAAAAATTTAACTATACTTGTTACTTGAAGTTCAAGTTCAATTAAACCCACTGTTAAGAAGGCAATAAAAAAAATTAACAATAGCAAGATCTGGCTTTCCAAAGTTAATGAACAATTGTGTGATCTCTCAAAATAAGAGTGATTATGCTTTTTCCATAACTGAGAACCCCACACCAGGTTAAAACTAAGTTTGATTGCTTCATTCAGATGCATGATTTGGAGTATTTTTACTTCATTATTACTTCTGTAGCACAAATGATCAGTCACACAGTCTAACACTCAATGTTCAGATCACTGACCCAATCTATGAGCAATAATAGTCAGGTTTATACAAACACCTCTTACAACACAAAGAGAAGAAACAAGTGTGGAATTGTTACTTGTTGAGGAAAGCAGGATCTGGCGAAGTGATCCACGTAGCCAAACGACGGCCCCTCAAATACGCCAGTGGGCAGCTTCAGCGCCTCTCGCAGGAAGTGGTCAAACTTGGACATCACCATCGCACCATGAGTATCAGATATCTGAGAGAAAATATCTAACACACACACACAAACACACACTTTACATCAGCCACAGAACATGTTCATGAGCAATGACATGCATATCAATATCATAACTGATAAACTTCACACTGAACTGAATAAAGATATTCCCTGCATCTGAAAACAAATACTTCCTTACTATATAGTAGGTAAAAAAAAGTATGCCATTGTCTAAATTCGATGGACACTTTACTATCCCATGAGGCCACTCATACTATATACAACATACTTTTTTTAATGGTGGCAAAGCAAGTTCAAATTCAAATGTAGAAGCTACTGTATTTAAACAGTGATTTTGGATACACCAATTGTCTTTACAGCAGAATTTGAAATTGTCTTATGTTTGAAGAAGTTTGCATGATTGATTCTATTATTTTCACTACTCCAACTTGTTCCCATGACCTCCAACACACTCAAACAAATGCAAAATCAGCACAATTAAACAGCATAGCCAATCCTCACATCAGACAAATGATTTAAACAAACATCAACACATTTGGAGATCATCCCATTCCTAATACACCTAGAAAACAAGCGCCAGATAAATAAAGGTGACTCGATTTGATTTGTCCACTAGTGGGCATCACTGCTGAAATCGATGCATGAACTTACAGCGAAGTTTATCAACCAGTTTCCCTCCACACAGCACCGAGAGCATCACTTTCACTGAAAACACCGTCAGCCTTCCCTGAGAATCACTGCAAAACACACACAGTTACACCGTCAAATCAACTGATGCGGATTCAGACCAGAACTGAATAGAAAGTTGTGAATAGAAAGAATGCCATTTATTTGAAATAGAAATCTTTTTTAACATCATAAATGTTGTTACTGTCACTTTGGATCAATTTAATGCATGCTTGCTAATTAATGTTAATTTCTTTAAACAAATCTGAAATTATCCCAAACTTTCACAAACAAACACACTCTCACCTGTCGTGTGCCGCCAGCATGAAGTTGAGCAGCAGGCTGGTGTTGTGCTGGACGTTGATCTGGTGTGTGGTGGGCAGCCGTTTGTTTAGCTGCTGGTAGATGCAGGTGATGATGGTCTCCAGCCGAGCCACGCTGATCTCAGTACAGACATCCAGCGTGTTCAGACCATTGTCACGAAACGCCTCAATCATGTTCCACACGTCCACCAGATGCACTGAGAAAACACATGAAATATAGGGAATTATGTCAGAGAAATACTTACTATGTCAGTCCAGATTTCTCTAAATATGATAAAAATGATAAAAACTCACTTTTAAACTTGAAATTGTGACACAATGTCATTTATAAAGAAGTCTCTCATGCTCAACAAGGCTGCATTTATTTGATCAAAAATACAGTAAAAACAGTGAAATATTATTACAATGTAAAATAGCTGATTTCTATTGTAATATATTTTGAAATGTATTTTATTCCTGTGATCAAAGCTGTATTTTCAGCATCATTACTCCAGTCTTCAGTGTCACATGATTCTTCAGAAATCATTCTAATATGCTGACTTGCCCCTCAAGAAACAATTCTGACTATTATCAATGTTGAAAACAGTTTTGCTGACTAAATTGTTTTGGAAACCATGGTTTCCTTTGCTTATTTGATGAATATGAAAATAAAAAGAACAGTTTTTTTTTGTTTGAAATAGAAATCTTTTGTAAAATTATAAATGTCTTTACTGTCACTTTCGATCAACTAAATGCGTCATTGATAAATAAAAGTATTAATTTCTAAGAAAAAAAAATCTTACTGACCCCAAACTTTTAAACAAGAGCTTATTTCTGGCCTATGTTTCACACTTATCATACTAAATAGAGTTCATTCATGCTGAGCTTTGTTTTGAATTTGCAAACAATCTGCAAAATGCATCTTTTTCAAGATCAGTCCAGTGCTACTCACGGTTGCATTTCTTCTGAATGAATCTGAGCTTGCAGGCGGTGCGGTACGTGGACAGCCGGATGGTGTCATAATTCTGCGTCTCTGAAGAATCAAAGTTGCACATTTATACTCCGATGCATCAGTTTATGAACATGTGCATTGTGGGTCAAAGGTCATGTGGTGGGCGTCACTCACTCATGTCTGTGAAGATCTGCTTCCTGTCGGCCATGACATTCCCCTTCCGTCTCTCCTCTATCATCCTAGAGACACACAGAGAGTGATTATTTAATTAGAGGCACTTTTGAAATCTCAAAATAAATATCTTTAAAAGAATGAAGCATCTTCAGACTGTTTCACAAACATAAAACTGTAACTTAAAGGCAATTTCTTATATTGAAATTAAAAAAACATGCATTATGGTAATACAATTTGATGGTTATTTTTTCCCTTTATGTTGTTGCTAAAAATAAATAAAGACCTGTATTTTTGCATAATGTGTAACAATGTGTGTGGTTTTTTTTTTCAACCTTGCATGATGGTAAAGAAATGTGATGGATTGTATTTTAACAAGAAAGAAAGAAAGAAAGAAAGAAAGAAAGAAAGAACAACCTAGCAACCAGATGTGCCAAAAACCTTTTAACAGTGACTTTTTTGGACACTCATCGACAGCCGACACACAACTGAATTTCCCTAACATCTTAATAAAGAACAGAACTGAATCTCTCTCTATTTACTGCAAAGCACTGAATCATGTGTACACACATTCCTGCAGGGATTTGAGGGTCTCCGGTGAGACTTACCCATAATCCCCTGGGACACAGAGGTACAAACACTCACAACTGCTACTTTAACACAACTCCACTAAAACTGACATCCAAACACTCGGGAAGAACTCTTTCCTTTTATTCGTTCACTGTCTTCTTCAACTCGATGACATCGTCATTTTGTCCTCATTGCCTTATTTGAACTGAATGAGATTCTGAACAAACTCATAACTAAGTGAGAAGAATTTCTCAAACACGCAGCACCTCACTGTCCTGAACTCACATTAACACTCATCACACTGACACGTTAAAAATCACCAACACACTCACACACCGGCTGCAGCTGAGGACTGAAACTCCCTTAATCACAATGATCTCTAATGAAGAAATGAGGTATGAAAGGGTTAAAAGTTTGGGGTCAGTAAGATTTTAGTTTTACTTACTTTTACTCAGTAAGGATGCATTAAATTGATCAAAAGTGACAATAAAGACATTAAATGATTTCAATGAAAATCATGACTTCCACACAGTTTTTAAGCAGCACAACTCTTTTCAACATTGATAATCAGAAACATTTAATGAGCAGCAAATCAGCATATCAGAATGATTTCTGAAGAATCATGTGACACTGAAGACTGGAGTAATGATGCTGAAAATTCTGCTTTGCATAACAGGAATAAATTACATTTTAAAATATATTACAATAGAACTTGGTTATTTTATATTGTAAAAATTATTTCACAATATTACTGTTTTTACTGTATTTTGATAAAATAAATGCAGCCTTGGTGAGCATGAGACTTCTTTCATAAACAGAAAGAACAGTGCACACATTAAATGTTGAAATGCAACTGAAATCTGAAATGCAGAAGTACAAGTTAATTAAGAGGAAATGCCTGTCATTGGTTACCTGATCTCGGCTGTAAGTCAGTCAGGTGAGAGCATCAAGAGGCCTGAAAACAGGAAGGAAGTGAGATGATCAGACGTTTGTTTACTTGAGCTGTCACATTAATCCCAGATTAATCACACATTCATCACAGCCACAGTCCAGCACATCTCTGATTCCCACACTGCTCATTCCTCCTGCTGCATCTGTGATCATTCACACGACAGTCTGTCAATCACATCTGCTCCTGTCAGAGCACAAGATTTCTTCAGGTACATTGACCGATAAATGCAGCATCACATACAAAACTCATTTAGTTTCTCTTTCAGTAAATATTAAAGTGTCTCATCAAAGGATTCCATATTCCAGTGCCTTTAGTTGACAGTAATGGTCCATTTCAATAGCAGATTATATGATTATCATCTACAACCCCTGGCAAAAATGATGGAATCACCACACTTTGATGTTGTTTACCCAGATTTTTTACTTCATAACAAAGAAACGAATGACAAGATATCACACAAAACAATTTTTGTTTAATAGTTCAACATTCTGGTTATTTTAAACATACCTCAAAAGAAAAGATATTAAACTCTTAATTAATGAAAATTTGTTTTCCATATCAAGTAGAGGAAAAAAGGATGGAATCATCTACTAAAACACACAGTTAGTAGTTCGTAGCTCCTCCTCTTGCTTTTATGACAGCCTGAATTCTTTGGGGACATGGACCTCACTAATGAAAAACAATATTCTTCATCAAGCTGTTTCCAACTTTATCGAACAGTGGTTGACAGATCAGCTTTGCAAGATGGAGCCTTGTCATGGAGCAGTTTTTTTAATTTCCACCATGAATTTTCAATCGGATTGCATTGCATTAAATTGCATATGCAATTTAAATCCATTTGAATTTTCATTTCTAAGTTAACAATCCCTTTAATTAGCACAACACAAAAATATATAATTTTAATACCTTTTCATATCAGAAAATTATACTGAAAATACACACACACACACACGTAAAAGTGTATATAAGTTCCCAAGGCAGGTTCGGGAGGAGCCTAATCATTCATATCATCAACACACAACAGCAGCTTCATTTCATATTAAACTGCTGCTGGAGTTCACAATTAATTCAAACACACAGTCTCTGCACTACCACAAACACCCTCAAAGTGGAAGTAGAGGAGGAGTCACACAGGCGGGCGGCAGTGAGTTTACTATTCCTGTCAGCCGCCCAAACACATGACCTTTCACTCACACACCATAAGTGGAAAACAATTATGTAAAGGAACCATATGAGGCGCGTGTGAATCCGTCTGTGTGGTCAGGCAGATTTTAGCCTGTGCTGATGCAGTTCATTCTCAAACCTCCATTCATACCTGCATTCAGTTCAGAACCAAACGCAGAGCAGAGCCGCTCATTTACTTCAGACACCACGGCCCCTCTGAGACCAACCCAGAACAGAATGCTGCTGCTATACTCACACTGACTAATGCTGTCAGATATTAATATTACAGCCAGTTATTAATAACACTGCCAGATATTATTGGTTCCCTGCTGTGAGCGGTTGTGAAACAACAGCTACAGTCCAAAGCTCAACAAAAATGTTTTTAACTTGATATGCCAACATTTTTAATAGAGCCAACACACACACACAAAATTATATTATAGCGACACATTCCCTTATTTGTATAAAAAAAAAATGCTGAAAATATTTCAAACAAAAAAAATAAAAATAACAAATTATTATATTCTACATAATATTTTACATATACTTTTAATATATTCTAAATATATCACACAATTGTTTGCAATTTTTAAAATGTCATTTAATATAATAAATTGAAATTTATTATATAATAAAATTAATACATTACTGCTTATATACACACATAATAAAAAATATATTAAAAGTATAATATATACATATATTTTGTAATTGATATATAAATGTTTGAATTATATAAATATAAACAATTAAAAATTATGTAAACAATTAGAAATTATATACAGTATGTGTGTACATATATGTATATATATATATGTGTGTGTGTGTGTGTGTGTGTTAAAATATGTATAAAACAAAGATTAGTAATAGTTTAAGTAATAATAGTATAATATATATTTTGTATATATACACACATATACAAATACATTTGGTTGTGATGTATTTGTGATGTAAATGATAAAAAAATTATATAAAACTAGAATAGATCATATCGTTTACAATTGCAATAATAACAGGATAATGTACAGGCCATTGCAACTCTGCAAGAGTGCAAATGTTGCAAAACATTATTGGTTTGTTTATAATGATCAAACCGTCTTAACTGATGCTTGCCAGACTTTCACAAGAAGTTTTGCAATTTCAACAAAACCTCTTCTAGCAGCTAGATAACATTACATGGGTGACAAACTGACTTCAGATGACTATCGTAATGTTGAAGTATCACAGCACACTAAATGGTTTAAGCAATAAAAACACATTTACATAATCAATAAAACATTGGATTGCAAGAACTCAAGCATCCGCCCGACCTCGTAAACCAGCCTGAAACAGGTTTCCACCTGTCAGAATAACTGTGTGTGGCATCATGATAAAAAATGATTAACTCATCAGCTAGTCTGAAAGTCTCTACAGTAGCAGCGCTGTATGACTGCGTGTTATGGAAACATTTACAACAGTAACATTTGCTATGACGACCACAACTGACAGCTCCATCTGGCTGTTTACTCAGCATGTGTGCTTAAATACTGTAAGTATATATATAGCATCTAATAACTGTCTTAATTAATCATCTGAAGAGGTTTCGTTTGAGTTGGAGGAGTTTGTGTTCTTTTCTTCCTCTGCCAGCTCATATCAGTTTCTCTGTTACATGGAGCGAATGACTGAATATCTCCTCTAGGGAGATCAACAAAAGCCTTCGGACGGTTCCCGGGGACAGCGGCCCTCATCTGCCTTTTAGACACTCCTCTGTTCTCCGTCAGCGTCTTTCTCTCATGCGCCACAATGTCTTTGTGCACAAAAATTAGATCAAACTCAGACATCACATCCATTGAGAGAGACGTGACGGAGCACAGAAGAGATTGTGTGTGTTTGTGTTTCACAGGACTGACATCAGCTCTATTTGCATTTCGTACAGAAACAAATAAAGCCGAAAACCCAGGAAGTTAAACACACTGAAATGCAGGGTAACTAATGAAAGCTGTCAAAAACACATCCGGCTCTATTTCACCACAAACTCAAAAGATAAGAATAAGAAGTTGATTTTTTTGGTTACTACTGGTGCCATGCATGATTATTTATATTAAATAAACAATTTTTTGCAGCAATTTCACTCCAAAAAATATCAAAACAACAAAAATAAAACATCACATATGCACACAGACACAAATCAGTTTTTGTTTACATTATATGTGTGTACTGTGTATATCTATTATATATATATATATACACATACATACAGTATATATTTTGAAAATATTAACATGTATATATATATTTAATCATATAATTTATATTATACATAAATATTTAATATACAAACATAACATCTTTTTCTGAAATATATACAAGCATGTGTGTGTATTTATATATAAATAATAAATATACACAGTACACACACATATTATGTAAACAAAAACTTTTATTTATTTTCCACTCTGGCTGAGTTACATCCTTCCCTCTGAGCTGTTTGGTTTAGTTTAAGTGTTTTTAAGAATGATTTGAAATTCCTATAAAGAAAATAAATAGAAAATATGCTTCCAGAACCAAGCACACTAAAAAAAGCACACAATGGCAGCCAACATCATCATCATAAAAAAATAAACTTGCATATATAAAGGCCAACAATTTTGAGGTCATAAACAAGTGCATCTGGATTAAACCTCCACTGATTCAACCTAGTAACATTTCAGAAATGTGTTAAAGGTATAGTTCACCCCAAAAAATAAAAAAATTTTCATCATTTACTCACCCTTATGTTGTTCCAAACCTGTATGAATTTCTCTCTTCTGTTAAGCGTAAAACATCATATCTAATTAAAGAATGTAGATAAGCAAACACTTGTCGGTAGCCACTGACTTACATAGCTTGGAAAAAATAAATAAATATGGAACTCAATGGCAACCAGAAAGAAAAAACATTTGGAACAACTGAGGGTCAGTTAGGGGCCGTTTAAAAGACACTGTTTTCAAGTAAAAACTGAAATTTTTTATGCAACAATTTAAATGATAA
The DNA here is from genome assembly GCF_018340385.1 of Cyprinus carpio. Classification (NCBI taxonomy): domain Eukaryota; kingdom Metazoa; phylum Chordata; class Actinopteri; order Cypriniformes; family Cyprinidae; genus Cyprinus; species Cyprinus carpio. Next base: position 23,284,313 of record NC_056616.1, on the reverse strand, counting down.
TGGGGTTTTGGGGGCCTGAAAATGCAAACTTTTGAAAAGGGGTTTCAAATTGTACGTTTCGGAAAACAATAAGATTATCATCTCCACGTAAACTATAAAAATGCAAATTTGTGAACATCATGCGCATTACGGGTTCATGCACGAGCTTCTTATAAAGTGACATTGCCAACTACTGGCCTGGCAGAATAATACAGTGTTTTCGTCTTTTGCATGGATCAGTGTGAGCTAGGGAGTGTTTTCACAACATTGTCATCTCAAAAAGATATAAAATAAAAACCTTTCAGTTCTCTAGTAGCCTATATCACTGTCCGGTAAACATACCCTAAATGAGGACAGGATTTTAATTTTTGGCAGGACTGCCCCTTTAAAGGTTTGAGATGTTCTGCAGACTGTACAATGATGTCACAATCAGTAAATGAACACACACACCTTTTAGGGTCTGCCAGTTCGAATGATTATTTTACGACGTCCCAATTCTGGAAAAGGCCATCAGTCTGTCTGAATGCCACTGTAAATGTGAACATATGTGTGTGTGTGTGTGTGTGTGTGTGTGTGTGTGTGTGTGTGTGTGTGTGTGTAGCAGGTAGGCAGAAAATCCGACAAGGGGGACAAACATTCCAAAGATTCCGGATCTCAAACCTCTGTCAACCTGTGTGTGTGTGTGTGTGTGTGTGTGTGCGTGTGTGTGTGTGAGGGAGCTTTTACGCAGGTCACTTGAATAAATGGATTTCAAACACTTTGTTTTAAGAAGCCAAAGCGCAGCGAGCAGCAGGGGCCCCATTCACTCGGGCACACACACTCATACACACATGCAAAAGTACCGACTGGCATGAAGACACTCTCGTGGTTATTTTTGCCTTGCTGATGACTTCAGCTCTTTCAGGTCTGGTACGAACATGCACAAATATGATCTCGCAAACTCACAGACAATCACATCAGTTTTTCTTGTCTTACTCCAGAGAAAAAACACTGTCTGTTCTCATAATCTTCCTTTATAATTTGATAAGTTGCTCTGTCTTGGATCATGTCTCACTAGAGCACAAGTTACAGCCCCTTAAAAGAGTACCATGGTATTTAGGACACCAGCATTATGGTAGCAGCATTGCATTCTTCCAAGTACCACATCGTAGTAATTTAGTACTATGGTACACACAATAGGAGGCTATATTATATAAGTATAGGCTATAAAATTGCACTGTTTATTAATGAAGTGGCTTAATTACTAATCCAGAACTTAAAGTTTAATGTCAGATCAACCAAACAGAAAACAATACAACTGATTCAAGGTCCATGGGCATATACAGTACATCAGTACCATAGAACCATGTTTATGGACATGTATTTTTGGAAATGCATTGACACAGCACTGTGTAAATAAATAACATGGTACATGAACTTCAGTACCATGGTATGAACTTCTGTGGTGATTTGATCACTGTATCGTGGTACTACAATAGCACTTTCTTGTAAACGATGTAACTATTCCAAAGTACTTTAAAGAGAATATACATGTTCAAAAACATGGTAATACACCTACTATGGTATTTTTGTCAATGCATTCTAAAGTTTCTCTTTCTGACTTCCTGCGGAAACACAACAAAACACACATGTACCAGCTGAAAAATGTCACATAAAAACACAAACACACACGAAGAGCTGAAGTCTCACATGAACCTCTGTTCAGTAACAAGTTTCCGAGATTCGGGATGTTTCGCGTTTGTTGTTTTCGCGGAACGGAAACGGTTTCAGCTGCAGGAACAGACGCGTTTGCTCAATACACACAAGTATCCCCAACATCTGTATGTGTAGGCTTTGTTATATAGACATTAACAAGGATTAAGACTTAATTTCTGTAAATTAGAGGAATGAAGAGATGAAAGCGAGCAGCCATGTTGTCAAACCAACAACACCATCACCACATAATATTCTCTCCCCCACAAAAACATACGAGAAAACTTTTATATATTATATAGTTATATAATAACATAAAAAGTTGTGTTGTCGTGTATAGTTCGGTGTTTTGGGTTGTAGTTGTGTGTTTAATGGAGGGTTAGTGAAGAGCAGAAGTTCGGTTTTGACTCACCGGAACGAGTTTCCGTCGCTCGGATCCCGTTAAAAACCCTCCAGCATCAGACTCTCATCTCAGCCTGTGATTTCTCATTATATATTCTCATTGTCCGAGGATTCAGTTCAGTTGAGTCACGATTCATTCACGAGATCTCCGGTGTAACAACAGACCGACTCTGTGTGATCGCCATACTGAAGAAACTCAATGAGAATCAATGAACTCTCTCTCTCTAACTCTCTCTCTCTCTCTCTCTCTCTCTCTCTCTCTCTCTCTCTCTCTCTCTCTTCTGTATACTTTTTCGGTGCACGACACACAATGTTGCACTCAGTATTTACACATACTTACACATTATAATACAATAACTATTAAAAGTATAATATTATCTGTAACTATCTATACATTGTAAAAAATGCTGTTACTTAATTTTATTAAATACTTAATAATTATTATTTTTATTTTTTTTATTTTATTAAATAATACTTTTACATTTTAAATATTTTACATATAAATTATATTATATGTGACATTTATAATACAATAATATAATTATCTATATCTATCTATCTATCTATCTATCTATCTATCTATCTATCTATCTATCTATCTATCATCTATTTTATTAAATTATTTAGTTAAACTATTTATAATTTTATTTAAAATATTTGTAATACAATAATTACAATTCTTATAATACATTTTATTTCATTTTAATTTTATTTTTTACTATTAAATTTAGATTTTAAATATTATAATACTTATTTATACATGTTATAATATATAATATTTATTTTTCAAATATATTTATGTTTATACAAATATATTCGCAGCTATTGAAAACGTTGGAAGGTCAAGTAAAAATCGTTTTAATTTTGTTGAGTCCTTTTATGTAGCCCCTCTTTCATAACTGCTCACAATGGTAAAGCAATAATATATTATTATTATTAATATCTGACAGTATTATTTTTACTAATATCTGAAAATATCAGTCTCTGTAGCAGTAGCATTGATTTGGTTTAGTCTTTGATAAGGTAATAATGTAAGAAGATGTAGTTCATATACCAGAAGTTGCAATACATCATGCCAAATACTTCCATTACAAACCTGCTCCCTCATTTGCATTCTTCTGTCAGACGCAAATGCACGTTATTTGGAATATCCATGATTTATAGATCATATTTACACAATTTGTCAACTATTCTGAAGCCTTCCAGTAGTTATATTTTTAAACTGCTGATACAGTGGTGTGAAAAATTGTTGGCCCCCTTCCTGATTTATAATTTTTTTGCATGTTTGTCACACTTTAATGTTTCAGATCATGAAACAAATTTAAATATTAGTCAAAAACACAATTTAACACAACATGCAGTTTTTAAATGAAGGTTTTTATTATTATGAGAAAACTAAATCCAAAACTACATGGCCCTGTGTGAAGAAGTGTTTGCCTCCCTGTTAAAACTGTGGTTCATCACACCCGAGTTCAATTTCTCTAGCCACACCCAGACCTGATTACTGCCACACCTGTTCACAATCACGAAATCTCTTAAACAGGACCTGCCTGACAAAGTGAAATAGACCAAAAGATCCTCAAAAGCTAGAGATCATGCTCAGATCCAAAGAAATTCAGAAACAAATGAGAAAGAAAGTAATTGAGTTCTATCAGTCTGGAAAAGGTTATAAAGCCATTTCTAAAGCTTTGGGACTCCAGCGAACCACAGTGAGAGCCATTATTCACAAATGGCAAAAACTTGGAACAGTGAAGAACCTTCCCAGGAGTGACCGGCCGACCAAAATTACCCCAAGAATACAGCGACGACTCATCCAAGAGGTCACAAAAGACCCCACAACAACATCCAAAGAACTGCAGGCCTCACTTGCCTCAGTTAAGGTCAGTGTTCATGACTCCACCATAAGAAAGATACTGGGCAAAAATGGTCTGCATGGCAGAGTTCCATGATGAAAACAGCTGCTGAGCAAAGAGAACATAAAGGCTCGTCTCAGTTTTGCCAGAAAACATTTTGATGATCACCAAGACTTTTGGGACAATACTCTGTGGAATGACGAGACAAAAGTTGAACTTTTTGGAAGGTGTGTGTCCCATTACGTCTGCCGTAAAAGTAACACCACATTTCAGAAAAAGAACACCATACCAACAGTTAAACATGGTGGTGGTAGTGTGATGGTCTGGGGCTGTTTAGCTGCTTCAGGACCTGAAGACTATCTAAAATAAATTGAACCATGAATTCTGCTGTTTACCAAAAAATCCTGAAGGAGAATATCCGTTCGTGACCTCAAGCTGAAGCAAACTTGGGTTCTGCAGCAGGACAATGATTCAAAACACACCAGCAAGTCCACCTCTAAATGGCTGAAGAGAAACAAAATGAAGACTTTGGAGTGGCCTAGTCAAAGTCCTGACCTGAATCCTATTGAGATGCTGTGGTATGACCTTAAATATAGATGAGTGGACCGAAATTCCTCCACAGCGTTGTTATCGCAAACGCTTGATTGCAGTTAATGCTGCGAAGGGTGGCCCAACCAGTTATTAGATTCAGGGGGCAAACACTTCTTCACACAGGACCATGTAGTTTTGGATTTTGTTTTCCCTTAATAATAAAAACCTTCATTTAAAAACGGCATGTTGTGTTCACTTGTTATCGCTAACTAATATTTAAATTTGTTTGATGATCTGAAACATTAAAGTGTGACAAACATGCAAAAAAAGAAGAAATCAGGAAGGGGGCCAACACTTTTTCACACCACTGTAAGTGTGAATGACATATAAGAACCACAGCCGATGGGAGAATTATTGGTGAATTAATATAATGCTATCATATGCCTCAAGTATAGCTCGAAATACAGTTTTTTGGCATTGGCAGTATAAATCACCATGCATTTTTTGCTTCCTAAGGATGTGTTGCCTAGCATCTCCATTTGTGTTTCACAGGAGAAAGAACATAATGCAGGGTTGGAGCAGCATGAGGGTATTTTGGGTGAACTCTTCCTCTCCGTGTGTAAAGCATGATGTCAGAGCGCACCCACCCGTGAGATATGTTTAGATTCAAGGACCAGACTAATGACTGGGATGACAGAGATCTGCATGTTTACCAAACTTATATCTGAACTCAATGAGCCGAAACACTCATAATTATTAGTGGGTAAACACCAGTACTGAGAGAGATTCAGAAGAAAATCTGTTTCAGCGTGTGTTGTTCAGACCAGCTGAGACACAAGACACAATGAAACAGCTGCAGTACACAAATCAAACATCTGATGATCTAGACGACACCAACCACAAATTTAAAATGTGACCCTGGAGCACAAAAGCAGTCTTAAGTCAAGTCACTGGGGTATATTTTTTGCAATAGCCATTTTTTTTTTAATGCCAAAAATCATTAGGATATTAAGTAAAGATCATGTTCCATGAAGATATTTAGTAAATTTCCTACCATAAATATATCAAAACCTAATTTTTGATTAGTAATATGGATTGCTAAGAACTTCATTTGGACAACTTTAAAGGCGATTTTCTAAGTATTTTGATTTTTTTGCTCCCTCAGATTCCAGATTTTCAAATAATTGTATCTCAGCCAAATATCGTCCGATCCTAACAAACCATACATCAATGAAAAGCTTATTTATCCAGATTTCATGTTATGTATAAATCTCAATTTCGAGAAATGGACCCTTATGACTGGTTTTGTGGTCCAGGGTCACAAATAATGTTGAGTTACTTAATTAATTATTATTTAATTTATTTATTTTTTTCCTTTTAAATAAAACACATATTTTAGATGTAAATATATATTATAAATACTATAAATTACTATAAAATACAATATTTATAATAAAATAATAATAATATTTATAATACTATCTATCAATCTATCTATCTTGTAAATAATTTGATGTATTATTATTATTTATGTATAAATTTTTTAAAATATTATAATTTTTTTTAATTGTCTTGATTCACCTGGCTGAGAGTTTGTTTATTTATTTATTTGGGTAATAAAAAAAAGTAAATACTATTTTCACATTTATAATTTATTTAAAAATAATGTATAATAATATATCAAAAAAATATATAGACATTTTAGCCTATATTCAGTCAGTAAAATATCTAGAATAATATAGCTACATTTTGAATGGGAAAAATGAAATAGGAAAAACTCAGAAGCTAGCCACACCCTTTCAAATTAGCCACACCCACCAGTATTGGCCACACCCCTAATGTACATCAATGACTGAAACCTTAAAGGTAAAAAAAAAAAACTGTGGCTCTTTTGCTCCTCCTCCTCTGAGGTTTCACCATTCATCCCTGAGGAACATTCTTCTGTGATACATGATATCACGTTTGAACACAGGTCATTAATCACAGTCCTCCTGCCTTTATTCTCTCCGCGGCCCAACACACAATCTCTCTTCTTTGTGTTTTCCTTCTGTTGTGTCTCGCTCTCTCTTCCTGTCTCTCTCTCTGGTAAATCATTGTCTCAGTAAATTAGCAGCAGCATCTGTATTTTACACAGAATATACATCAACACAGGACAAAATAAGAGTTCTGCATAAATAAAATATTATTTATTTACAGAAACGAGAACCTATCTCCAGAGGCTTGTGTGTTATTCAAAAGACATTTTCATGTCTGTAGACTGTAGGTTGTGTATCGTCCCCAGATGAGTTTCAGCTGATGAGCAGCGAGTTTATTTCTGTGCGTCCCTGACATCTTAGAAGGCCAGGAACTCTGGGACTGTTAAACCTGTTCAGAATGTGATCATGTGGATGAGTTGAGCACTAACTGTCCCGCTGCCCACAAACTGGTGATCTCCAAGGGTTCGGTGCAATAAAAACTTTTTAGTCTTTTAAGGAATTCTGCAGACGCTCTTGTGCAAAAAATGGCTTTAGCTTCACAAGTGAAGCTCTGGATGCAAACTAGTCAAGTCAAGTCAAGTCAAGTCAAGTCTGCTTTATTGTCAATTCTTCCACATGTACAGTACATACATACAGAGAATCGAAATAGAGTTACTCTCAGACCCCCAGTGCATACAGATAACACTAACAGTAGAGCCTAAAATCTAAATCAAATAGAAAATATAAGATAAAACTATACAATAAGGGAATGTAAAAAAAAGACATAATAGAAAAAAATAAAATAAAAATATGGTTAAATAAAAGCAGCGCACGGCACATGGCAGATAGAGTGCAAACCAGTGAACAAACAGTGCAGATAAAAAGATTTTTAGTGCATAAAAAAATAGCTAGTGCTGTCAAATGATTTATCTCATCCATATTATGCAAACAAAAACTTTTGTTTTAGATGTGATTAACTGCAATTAATCGTTTGACAGCAATAGAAAATATCTAACATGCACTTACATACCAAATTTTAAATTAAAAAGTATTATTTATTTGTTAATAATAATAATAATAATTGTTCCTGTTGTTATTATTAAATACTATATAAAAAATTATTTTTATATTTAAAATTCTAAATATAAATAAAAAAAAAAATATTATTATTATTCATTATTTTTAATAATTATAGATTAATGGTTTCCTTGTCTTTAGAGAAAGGAGTGTGAGCTGGTATAATGCACTTAAATTTTAAATGCAACATTTTGAATTAAAAATCTAATAATTATTTTTAAATAATAATAATAATAATAATAATAATAATAATAATAATAATAATAATACTAATCACCATGCCTAGTCAGGTTGGAAGAACACTTGATGACCAGCTAAACCTGCTGAGCATCACGCTGGTAGACAAACAAACCAGTATAGGCTTGTTTAAGATTTAATGTTCCACAAGGGAGATAAACAAACAGCGAAATAAATAACAGCTTCATTTCTATGTTGTGAAGTGTTCAGTGAAGGTCATGTCATTTTGAATGTTGTTGCGCTGCCATCTAGCGGCCAGAAGCGGAGTCAGCGCTTCATAAATGGGTCAGCCAGGCTAGTTCTTGCGCTGATGCATCACGGGAATATTATACGACATACTTTCATCCACAATATATAGATATTTCTCTTATATAGATATAAATCTGTGTATAAAACCCAAAACAGGCGAGAATCTCTTCATGAACATCAGTCAGTGTGTTATCCAGCAGAGGGCGCTGACGCCGCGGTGATTTTCAAAAAACATAAATTAGTGCCAAATTAATCAAATTAATCTGCCCTCAAAAACACACCAGTCAGCCCGTTGATATATTGATAATATTAAGCGACATCTTAGATTAAAAAGCCAACAAAACGTCTTAACAAGATTATATTTTAACTCTAAATATCTTTATTTTAGAATAGACTACAAAATAATATTTGTGTGTGAGAGAGAAGAGAGGAGCACTGGTGCATGAATGTCCACTGACCAAAAAAGAGAAGTTGTCATGGAAACAGAGATGGATTTCTGGCCCATTCCTACAGTGAGGACTTCATTCCCTGATCCTCAAGGATTTCCAGTATGTCTCCCAGTCTCCATCCACCTGTTTAATAACCGAGTTTAATGCTGGATAACAGAGTTTAATAAAACTGAATAAAAGCCTGATTTCACAGACAGGGCTTAGACTAAGTCAGGGTTAGGCCATAGTTTATTTAGGACATTTAAGTAATTTTTATGAAGTGCATTTTGAGACTAAATAAAGGCATTAAATATTTTAAGGTCAGTCAGAGCAAGTTTCTTTTAGTTGAAACAACAGACTTAGATTTTAGTCTGGCATTAGGCTTAAGCCTTGTCTGTCAGATTGTATCAGATCAGATAGCCCTGCTGAAAAAAACAATTGACACCATCACAAAATTTGTAATGGTTTTACTGGTTATAATGGAAACTGTGATGGACCCTGTGGGTCTCTACTGGTAATTGGCCACCTCCTATTGGTGGCTTTTTAAAACCAATAAATCCTAATGGAATATGTCTCAAAACACACTACAGAAAACCATTTTTAATGGTTAAAAGTAGATGGTTTGTAATGTTTGTTATGGTATTTGTAGTGGAAACCATTCAAATTTTCTGTGATGGTTCTATTGTTATTTTGTTGTTGTTTTTTTGCAGAAGGGATCATGTGTACAAACATCTGACAGATGTCTCTAAGATGTCAGTTTTACATAGGCTACATTCTAAATCATAAACATCTTAAAGACATCTAATAGACGTCTATTTGACATCCGATAGAAGACGTCCTATAGACGGATGAGTAAACGCTCTAAAAAACATCTTCCAGATGTAAATGCAGGCGTCAAATAGACGTCTCCTTGATGTATGTGTGCTATTAGGCATTACTTTATTTTATTATGGTATACAATATCACTCACCTGAGGGCTTAAAATGTGAAATCGAGCGTTTATGTTTCTAAAGAGGCCTGTCAATCATGAAATCAACCTGCACAAGTGTTTAGTGAGCGGTCCTTTAGTCGCTGAAGTGACACTGATGAAAGGGAAATGACCCTCATGTAGGTTAAACAGAACACGACACCGGCACACCGACCGCACACGACCTCCAGCCTCCCCCGGTTAACCGTAACGGAAGGAGCCACGTGGGCCCGTGCGTTAATTATTCAGAGAAGATCGAGATAAACAGCATCAGCAGCTCAACTGTAAACCTCCATCAGACTGATAGAGAGGGGGATTGTCTTACCTGTGCCCCTTTTGGGAAAGACGTTATTCAGAAAAAACGACAATAAAGACATTTATAATTGTACAAAATATTTCTTTTTCTATTTTGAACTTTCTGTTCATTATCCTGAAAAATGTAGCCTATATCATGGTTTGCTCAAAAATATGAAGCAGCACAACCGTTTTCAACACTGATAATAATCAGAAATGTGTCTTGAGCAGAAAATCAGCATATTAGAATGATTTCTGAAGGATCATGTGTTACATTTGTTTCTCTGCTTTGCCACGGGATTTACATCCCGTGGTAACTAGGATTTACACAAGCTCCAGTCTGGATCCAGAACACCTGAGAAGAGATGATGCCAACCCCTCAGAGCACCTCAGATGATGCTAACCCAGAGACAACATACAGAACTACCACATTTTGCTATAAGTTTGATTGCATAATTGCTGTTAATAGTGTTAATCGTCTGTTTGTTTACGTCTTTTTATTGATTTTTCTGAACATTTCTGCTATATACACATGAACTGACAGTCACCACTGATAAGCTACTACTAAATATTGTAGAAACTTAATTTTCTGTAAAGTTGCTTTGTAATGATTTGTATCGTAAAAAGCGCTATACAAATAAACTTGAATTGAATTGAATTGAATTTTAAAATATATTCAATTTTCATATTACAAAAATGTTTAGGTTACTGTTTTTAGCCTACTGTATTTTTGATCAAAAATTTTGGTTTTTTTAAATAAAAGATGGTGAAATCAATACAAAATAGTCAATCAATACAAAATTAATAAATATTTAAAATGGGAATAAGAACAGACACAACAGAAATTTAATCAGATTCCAGAATCAGATTCATTAACATATCAGAAAAAAATAAATATAAATAAATAAATATAAAACTGACAAATGAAATTAAAGATGGTCTATTTTCATGGAAAGAACAGGTAAAATCAAATTTTAAAAATAGGTATATAAACAAATCAATAAACGTATTAAAGGTGAGATTAAAACAGGTAAATTAAATTCAACATACCAAAAGATTGCACCTTTAAAGGGTTCTTATGATGCTGCTAAAAAGAACATTATGTATTTATGCAGTTTAAGGTTCAAAAAACACATTATTTTGCACATAGCCTACTGTACATTATTGTTTCTCCTCTATGCCCCGCCTTTCTGAAACATGTTGATTTAACAAAACTCTTCAGTCTGAAAAGTGAGGTGTGCTCTGATTGGCCAATTATCCAGTGCTTTGTGATTGGCTGAATGCCTCAAGTGTGTGACGGATATGTTACGCCTCTTAACATTACTGTGTTGCGTGTCCCGGTCAGAACACTGGCGAGAAAAGACAAAAACAATAAAACCCACTACAAACAAGCCATTTATTGCAACCAGAGGGTACATAATTATGGATTCTAAAGACTTATACTGTCTTTTTAGGCATTGCATTGCATCGCGCCGCGTAAACATAACACCATGTCTGCATTTGTGATCGGAGAAATGACAAACAACAAGCGCTACTCTACACGGCTTAAAACTTCCTTTTGAATCATCAGTGACAAATCTTTTATCATTTATCGTATTGGGCAGCTTTCTGCAAATCTTCCCACATAGAGATGTGGGGCGTGTTTAAATGAGGCATTTTAGGAGGGCGTGGATGAGTTTGAACTTTTATATAAAAGAATATCTCTTTGGGTTTGAGACTTTAGTCTTCGCAACTTTAGGGATCTTATCTATTCACAAACAGCTTGTAACAAGAGAAAGGAAAACTTGAAATTGCATCATATGACCCCTTTAAAAAGTAGAGCAAAAATAAGTTTTGCCATTGACACTTGACATGTCCTTAACATGTCCTTTAGAGAACTTTCTGAATAAAATTATCGTCTGATGACATTAAAGGAATCTTTCATTCTGCCTTGATTTCCATGTTTAGGTGAACTGATCTGTGTTAGTACAGATATCTGTGCACATAACTGAGTCTGTGGACTGAATCAATGGCCATCACCATCTCAGGTAGAACTGAGCCATGTCCTCCAGGATACAATCACCAAACTTACTCAGTGACATCAGCAGATCTCCACTGATATAGTAGTCCATGAGCAGATACTGAAGAGCAGAAACGGAGAGATGATCAATCATACATTGTACATCTGACAAACACCAGATCACTGATTCATGAGCACCGGAACACAACAAACTACAGAACTGAATCATTCTGAATGAATCTTTTCAATACATTTCACCTGTATTGTGTTCATCTGATTCTCCCATTTGCTTTTTTTACATCTTCATTTTGCATTTACATTTAGTCTATATCAGTCTATTTAAACCAAAACAATTAAATACAACAATTTCTTAAATATGTATTACCTGTATACTGATACATTTAACACACTTCAGTGGTGTCATGTGACTGGGTGGTTTTAACTGATTTTATTGAACTGTCACCAACTGAATTGCAGTGGTCAAACTATTTAAAATATAGCTAGCTACAAACTATGCATCATAATGCATAATGTTTCCATAACATGAATTTTGAGGTGCAGCTCATCATAATGGAGTGTTTTCACTCGTTAGCTCACCAGTGTTGAATGTCTTCAATGTGGAAAGCAGTCTTCGGAATGGAAATATGGATATTTTGTTTGTGTCGGTGTCATCATACTTCTGTCTCTTTTTTTTTTAGATAATCTCATAAATCTAGCAAGCAACAGTGTTGTGTAAACATGGCTGAAGGCCTGAAAAGCAGAGGAACAGGCAATATCCATATCCAATTGGAATCATTTAATTCAGATTGAGACTTCAAAGCATTTCTATCATGAATCATTTGATTTAGATCGGGACTTCAGTGTGGGATCGAAAATCATTTATTGGAACTTTGGATCGTATATCGCAAATCATTTGATTTAGATCGGACCTTCGGAGCGGGCTCGTGAATCATTATTTAGATTGGGACTTTGGAGCGCATATCACGAATCATTTGATTTAGATCGGAACTTCGGGGTTGGTTCGCAAATAATTTATTGGAACTTCGGAGAGCATTTCACAAATCATTTGATTTAGATCGGAACTTCGGAGTGGGCTTGTGAATCATTGTTTAGATCGGGACTTTGGATTGGGATCACAAATGATATATCGGAACTTTGGAGCGCATATCACAGATCATTTGATTTAGATCAGGACTTCGGAGTGGGAGCGCGAATAATTTGATTTATATCGAAACTTCGGAGCATGTATAATGAATCATTTGATTCAGATCGGGACTTTGAGCGTGTATTTGATTCAGATCAGAACTAAGCAGGTTTGTAAATCTTTTGATTCAGATCAGATCTTTGGAACTTATTGCAAATCGAAGCACATATCATGAATACTTTGATTCAGATCGGGACTAAGTGGGACGTTATCCTGTGTTGGGGTGGACGCCAATATAGCTGTCGTTCTTGTTATCTTTCTTATCTATCTATCTATCTGCAGTTTTAAATGTGAAAAAAAGAAAGAGAAACTTTCACAAACACAATCATCTTTTGCCAGAGAACTGCTCCTTTAATTCCATCCAGTGAGAGCATCTCATGACCCAATAACACACAGGTCTGACACACGTGAACACGCTGATCTCCTGTACATAACGAAACTCCACATATGTTTATAATTACAGGAGAGGGGCTTCCGGCTGGAGAACATGGCTGCTGCTTTGAGGAAATCAAGCAAGGCATATGTGTGTGTGTTTTAATGTTTTGTCTATTCCGTCTCATTGCTTTAAGTTAGTGCAGTGGTTTAAAGGTCTAAGCAAAGCCCAGCTCATATAGTACATGCTTTTATCTCTCTATACAGACTATTCTAGAGCACAAGTTCTTCTAGAGCCAGGGTTCCCACACCTTTTTACCTATATATATATTATATATATATATATATATATATATATATATATATATATATATATATATACAAATGTGACAGTAAAAACAGCAAGGACGCATTACATTGATCAAATGTGACAGTAAAAACATTTATAATGTTAAAAAAAAATTCTATAACAAAAAATGTTCTTCTTTTGAACGTTCTATTCATTAAAGAACCCTGAAAAAAGCATCATGGTTTCCACAAAAATATGAAGCATCACAACTGTTTTTAATATTAATAATAATAATGAAATCAATAATAATAATAATAATAATAACAATAATAAATGGTTGTTTAAAACAGTTCAATTTAAAGTGTAGTAATATTTCATAATATTCCACTTTTCATCAAATAAATGCAGCCTTGCATTTAAAACAAACTTTTTTTGTTTTTGTTTTTTTGTTTTTATTGAGCCTAAACTTTGTTTATATATATATATATATATATATATATATGTGTGTGTGTGTGTGTGTGTGTGTGTGTGTGTGTATATATATATATATAGATATACATATACTGTATATCTATATATATATATATATATATAATACATTGTTATGACAGCTGTTGTCATTGTTAATACTTTTTTTTTTTTTACGATTCTGTTTTCATGTTTTTATATTTATTTATATGTATATTTATATTTTAAAACTGCATAAATTACATCTTCACAACTAACATTCTATTAATTTCCATAACTTTTCCAGGCCTGGAAAACCAATCACATTCCCTGACATTTCCAGGTTTTCCATGAGCCTGTGGGAACCCTGTCAATCCTTCCTTCAGCCAATCAGCCACCTGCCTCCCATCCAGACCCCTGATCAGATTCACAAAGACACACACGTACAGTAAGACATGCAGATAGAAAGAGAGACGTCTCTCTCAGCTCTCGTCTTGAAAGCTCAGGCTGAGCGATCACAAAGCCCCGTCCGTTTTGGCTTCCATCATTCGAGGTGTGTGTGGCTCTACTCCTGGTTCAGACCCGTGCAGGTCAGTAGAAACACACTGAGGTTGACCAACGGTTTTGGAAGCAGCAAAATGAATGAAAATAACTATCTTAACGAGCCTCAGGTGTCGGGAGAGGCGATGTTATTCAGTGCTGTTGATGGCAGTTATCGAAGTGTCTTCACTGTCCTGAGGAGCAGAGAGCTAGAGAGAGAGAAAGGGCGAATCATTTTACTAATATTAATCGTTTCATTGGTCCTGATGAGTTGGTGGGTCTAGTCCCACGTTCACGGTTTGCCTGTGGTAATCATCTGGTTGAAGGTTTGATTGCTTCAGCCTTGGTTAATAATGACAGACGGTTCGTCTCCCCCGTCTTCCTTGGTCTATGTAGGATTGATTGACTATTGTTTATCCCTTACGGGGGCGGGAATATGGTAATTCCAAGTCTCATTCCTGGGCTGTTGCCATGGTGATGTTCTGTGGGTGTGGCAAGCTGTGGGACCCTGAGGATGCCAAAGAGAGGGCGGAGCTTGAGGAGGAAATGACTTGCTGAGGCTGACACCTGCAAATACATAATGTCATTCTCTTGGGACTGACAGCAGTTTGAGTAGATGTAGTATGCAAAGAATACCTATGACCTACTATAATTGGCTAAAATGTGCTACTATTGTTTTAAAATAGTTTGGATTAATTTAAAGAGAATTATGCAACACTGTGGTCTTATTAAGTGCATGGTTAATGCAGCTAGAAGCAGCATCAAAGCATTTTTGTTTTATTTTTTAATACAATTTCTAGTCAAAATGTCTTTATTTTGGCAGTCCAATCAAATTAGAAGCCAAGAAACAGATTTAAATGGCAATTCCACAGGAAAAGGGAGATTAATTCAGGTAGTATAGTAATAGTAGCTGATTCTAATCACATCCTGCATAATAAGTTTGTCTTAGTTCCGTCAAATTGGAGGTACAGAGTGCCAAGTTTCAACAGAGTGAGGCTGAAGCATTCATTTGTGCATCAGGCTATCCTCAAGTTGAACCAAAAACCAAGAGTATAAGAGGTGAAGGTGCTGTAAAGTGTAGGGTGTAGTTTTAAACGTATAGTATATGTAATGTAATACTTATGTAAGTGTAATGTATAATCAGTGATGTAGATTAAATGTATTTGTTGGTGTTGAATGTTGTAAACATGGATACTGTCACTTGAGGAAAAATCCAGACTTTCACACTGCATTGTATATTAAATGTTATGAGAAATACACACATACATATTTCATTCCAAAAATAGCCTATATTTGAGAAATCTGCACTGAGATTAAACTATGTACACGAGGGCTATGTTATAGAGATTATGAGTTAATCTTGGATTACCGTATGGAGCATATCACACTATAATCACAGTTTAATCTAATCATAAACACAAATCATTTAAGATAAATATATATTTATTGCATATCATGTGTGTGTGTGTGCGCGTGTATGTGTGTGTGTGTGTGTAATGATTGTTTTTCTGTAATTATCTTTTACTAACCATGACTGAGATTTTCTGACCCGTCCGGCCGCTGATTTCTCTCTGTAACTGGTGTTGTCCAACAGAACGTCTCGGGACGGTTCCACCTCTGATCCAGACCTCGGGAGGTCCAGTTGAAACACAACAGGGGGAGTCATGTCCAGTTCCAGAACCATTATATTCTCTGCCTACGGAGGGACATGAGGGACAAAAGAAACAAGCACAACTACATAAAACTGCACACTGCAAAAAAATCACTTTCTTAATTACTATTTCTGCCTTTAAGTTTATAAATAACATCCTCAACATATATTTGGATTGGACATAATCACACAGACCAGAACATGAACTATTTTAACCATTTGATTTGACATCCTCTGGCCACATTCCACTTTTTCTTCCTACACTTCCGTCTCTCTCTCTCTATAAACGTACCCTGTATCTGGAATGAGCTCCCATCGCTATGGCAACCCTGGCGTACTGGCTGATTGGTCGCTTGTATCCCACAGCGGAGGCGGGTCTTCTCTTCATCTGTGTGAATTTACTGCATGAACAGAAAACAGAGCAGAACATCAACTTCACTATCAGTATCTGAGCTGTTCTGAACTGTCAGGTCAGTTTAGTATCACTGAAATAGTATCATAGTTTTTGTTACTATTTTTAATTAGATAGATACTATTTTTATATTTTCTGATTTTAATTTTAAAAAAAAATTTTAATTGTGTTTGTGTATAGCTTTTTTTAGTCGTAATTATTTTACATATAAATTAGAAATGTTGCCATGAAAACGAGCTGAAATAAAAAAAAGTTTTATACGTTTTTTAAAATATTTTATTTCCATTAACATTTATATTATTTGCATTAATGAAAATGTTTTTTTTTTTTTTTTTTTTTATGGTTTTAGTTAAAGACAATCAAGCCTATAATCAATAAACCCTATAATAAAAAATCATGGTGCCACTTACATTAAGTACTATGGTATAATACTATGGTATTCTGTGAAATACCAGGTACGTACCATGGTAATTATGTTTTCCAGGAACAGAAGAATTTTTGTTCTTAAGGTTCTAAAAATTGTGCCTATGTATAAATTTTGTTACAAAACAAAAAATATATATATATTTGTGCTATTCAATCATTTTGATGACTTCACTATTATTCTAAAATATGGAAAAAGTAAATATAAAGTATTAGTATCTGATGCATCACATGTATAGATGGAGGTTCACTCACTTCTCTGCAGGAACGAGAGGCTGAAACTTCCACTGGTCTTCCTCAGCATCAAACTGAAGTCTGTTCATGATTTTATTCTTCTCTTCAGGAGGTATAAAGTTCTCTATGATCAGATATCTGCAGAGACACAGACACATTAGCTGTGGACACTGCAGACATTCATGCAGCTGTGTGATTGTTCTTAAACGTGAGCCGTGGTAAAACCATGCACAGATCAAAGAAATGATGTGTGTTTTAGAGCTCAGTCTCACTTGAATTTGAGTTCTCTGGTCAGTTCATTCTGTGTTTGCTCCAGCTCCTGCCGGCTCCTCACATGCTCATCATTCACATCCTGAATGTCAGCCTTCAGAGACTGAAGCTTCGCATACAGCTGCACACACACATACACACACACACACACACACACACACACACACACACACAGAGAGAGAGAAAGAATGTGTGATCATCATCATCATCCACCCATCATCACTATTATCATCTGTCCAGCCTTCATCATCATTCATCCATCCATTCTTAGTTATCATCATTCATCCATCCATCCATCATCCATCCTTCATCATAATCATCCATCCTTTATCTTCATCCTTCTTCATCATCATCCATCCATCGTCATTATCATTCATCCATCCATCCATCTTCTTCATCTATACATCCATCCAATGATCTTCATCTATCCATCCATCCTTCATCATCATCATCATCCATCCATCTTCTTCATCTATCATCTATCCATCCATCATCCATCCATCCAATGATCTTCATCTATCCATCCATCCTTCATCATCATCATCCATCCATCCAATGATCTTCATCTATCCATCCATCCTTCATCATCATCATCCATCCATCCAATGATCTTCATCTATCCATCCTTCATCATCATCATCCATCCATCCAATGATCTTCATCTATCCATCCATCTATCCATCCATCATAATCATCACTCATTCAATGATCTTTCATAATCATCATCCATCCATCCATCCATCCTTCATCTTCATCATCATCATCATCCATCATCCATAATCATCACTTATTCATCCATACTTCATAATCATCATCCATCCATCCATAATTTCTTCATCCATCCACCCTTCATCATCATCATCATCATCATCCATAATCATCACTCATTCATCCATACTCCATAATCATCATCCATTCATCCATCCATCCATCATTTCTTCATCCATCCACCCTTCATCATCATCACCATCCATCATCCATAATCATCACTCATTCATCCATACTCCATAATCATCATCCATTCATCCATCCATCCATAATTTCTTCATCCATCCACCCTTCATCATCATCATCATCATCATCCATCATCCATAATCATCACTCATTCATCCATACTTCAAAAGCATCATCCATTCATTCATCCATCCACCCTTCATCATCATCATCATCATCATCATCCATCCATCATCCATAATCACTCACTCATTCATCCATACTTCAAAATCATCATCCATCCATCATCCATCTTCTTCATACATCTGTTCATCTTCTTCATCCTTCCATCCTTTATCATCATCATCCATCCATCCATCCATCATCCATCCATTCATCCTTCCTTTATCATCCATCCATTCATCTATCCTTCCTTCCTTCCTTCATCATCCATCCATCCATCCTCCCTTCATCATCCATCCATCCTTCATCATAATCATACATCCATCCATCCTTCATCATAATCATCCATCCATCCATCCATTCTTCATCATAATCATCCATCCATCCATCCTTCATCATAATCATCCATCCATCCATCCATCCATCCTTCATCATAATCATCCATCCATCCATCCATTCTTCATCATAATCATCCATCCATCCTTCATCATAATCATCCATCCATCCATCCATTCTTCATCATAATCATCCATCCATCCATCCATCCATTCTTCATCATAATCATCCATCCATCCTTCATCATAATCATCCATCCATCCATCCATTCTTCATCATAATCATCCATCCATCCATCCATTCTTCATCATAATCATCCATCCATCCTTCATCATAATCATCCATCCATCCACCCTTCATCATAATCATCTATCTATCCATCCATCCATCCATCCTTCGTCATCATCATCATCATCACTATCATGCAGACACTCAGTGCTCAGTGTTAGTGTGAGAGGTCAGCAGGGGTTAAAGGTGAAGGTCAGTAAGGAGCATGTAAAGGCTCTAGAGGACTTTCAGGAAGCTGGTTGTGTTTCATCTGAACATCAAAGCAGTTATTCCACACTCAGAACCCAACCGGAAGTGATGTGTTCTGACAGGAAGTGGCGTGCAGATTAATGTGGGAACAGTGGAGCTCAGTACTGTTTGGCCTGTCTGCTGTTGAGAATGAATCTCTGAAGACATCAGGGCTTCAGGAGGAGGGTTTTGGTGGTTAGCATGCCAGCAGTAGCCATGAAGATTAAAGCAGGCTGGCTAGAATTAGTTGCTGTGAAAGCATTTGTGCTTTTCATAATGCTTTAATGCCAAGACTAGCATTAAGCATTAGCCTCATAGCTTCTGACAGTCAGCAACTGAGCAAGTGTAAAACAAACTAACCTTCTTGTACTGATAAAAGGTGTTTTATTTTCACAGGGAGTGGGGTCAGGGGTGATCCAGGGGTCAAATGTCAAAGGTCCAGAATTAAGGGGGGAGCAAGAGGAACAGGAGTTAGGGAACTCAGAGCTGTTACACGTCTTTTTCGTTGTCAGTCTGTTCAGCGGTTGCTAAAGTCTCATTCAAATGAGTCAGAGGTTTGAAAAAGATCAGATTTAATATTTTTATAATATGCCTCTTATACTCACCATCACCAAGGCTGCACTTATTTGATTAAAAATACAGTAAAAATAGTATTATTATAGAAATATTATTACTCAAAATATTATATTATAAAATATATAAAATATTATTATATAATTATTATTTAAAAGAAGTGTTTTCTATGTGAATATATTGTAAAATGTAATTTATTCCTGTGATGCAAAACTGAATTTTCAGCATCATAACTCCAGTCTTCAGTGTCACATGACCCTTAAGAAATCATTCTGATATGATTATTTGCTGCTCAAGAAACATTTTTGATTATAATAATAATGTTGAAAATGTTGTGCAGCTTCCTAATTTTGTAGAAATCGTAATACTTTATTTTCAAGATTTTTTGATGAATAGAAAGTTTATTAAGCATTAATTTGAAACAGAGATCTTTTATACCATTACAAATGTCTTTACTTTCA
The DNA here is from genome assembly GCF_018340385.1 of Cyprinus carpio. Lineage (NCBI taxonomy): Eukaryota > Metazoa > Chordata > Actinopteri > Cypriniformes > Cyprinidae > Cyprinus > Cyprinus carpio. The sequence continues at coordinate 23,263,806 of NC_056616.1, read as the reverse complement.
TTTTTGGTCTATTTAATGCATGCAATTACAAAATAAAAATTATTATTATTTTAAAACGGGTTTATTAGAGTTAACTAAAACTAAAACCATAAAAATATTTTTGTTGTCTTGAAATAAAATAAATATTAACAGAAACAATATATATACACACACACACACACACACACACACACACAGAGAGTGTACTTACCACTTAAATTTATTTTATTTTAGCTAGTTGCCAGGGCAACATTTCCTATTTTTATCTAGTTTATCTTGATGTACTAAAATAATTGAAAGTAAAAATGACTTAAAATTAATGAAAAACTATATAGACATATTTCAAAATACAACAAATTTACTAAAACTTTGACTAAAAATTAAAAATAACAAAAATAAATAATATAATAAAAACTATAATAGTATCTCAACACTGTAAAAAACAAATTCAGACCTCTCCAACTCAAACTTTTTTATTGACTGATCACATCTAAATGTTTTAATTGGCCAAACTGAATTAGTATGAATTGAATTTCATAAATTTAATTAGGCCAACGGAAATATTTAGATGTGATCAGTCACTAGAAAATATTGAGTTGGAGAGGTTTTTATTTTTTTACAGTGAATGGTAATAAAATAATCATATCACTGACCCCATAATATACCATTTATACTCCATTAGCTATTTATCTGTGAGGAAAACCAGTTTAGATTAGATTTTTTACACCTGTGAGCGATAAATCAACATGGTGGATTGTGAAAATACATTATGGGATATTTGTTATTAATCTTTTGCTTAGGATGCATAAAGTTCCAAATAAAAAGAAAGAATTATCAAATGAGATGAAGCATCTCAGAATGACCACTGCTCCCAAAACAAGGACCTTCTCTTCATTACAATCTCTGAATGTGACGCTATCACCATGCTTCACCTCTCTCCAGGTGTGTGTGTGTGTGTGTGTGTATCTCACCTTTTTAAGTTTCTTGGTCTTTGCTTCCACTTCCTGTTGCAGTGAGGAGAACGTTTCTCTGAGTTCTAGTGTCTCCTCATCCTGAGCCAACACTTGCTGCTGTATTTCTCTCTCTCTGCGTGTCTGCAGACACACACAGATGCACACACTCAGGTATGTGTTGTACACGAGCACATATGGATGCTGAAGGTGGAGTGTGTTGTTTTTTGTGTGACCAGTAATTGCAAACACTAAAACAGTGTGTGTTACCTGTTCTGCAATCTCGTGTCTTTTCTGTTCAAGCATCTTCTGTTGCTCATTAGTGTGATCAATAATGTTCTTCCCACCAACCAGCAGCTTGCTCTCCATCGCCTGGCAACCACAAGAAAGCATCAACATCAGCAGCGGATCACATGTAGAGGTCACACTCATTAGGATATATCAGATCACTTCAGCTGCTTTTATATAAAGCTAATTATAATGATTACAGACATTTTATTAAAAGTTTTAGTCATTTAATGTGCTTTTTTTATATTTCTTTTGAATTTTTTTAACGTTTTTTTACTTATCCCAAAACAATTCAAATATAATAAATGCAATTCACAATTTTTGTTTAAATGAAATAAAACAGAACTAAACCCTTCAGCAGACACTCAGTACCCAAACAGAAGTAATTAATATTTGTAGTATTTTTTTTTTTCATTTTAGTTTTATTCATTGTTATGTGTTTTATTTTTTTAATTTTTTTTCTATTCAACTATTTTATTTTTTATATTTGTAATTTTGGTACCAAACCAATTAAAATATGAAAGAATTTAATTCAGAAAAAAATTAATGAAAATGAAATAAAATGGTGCTTAAACCTTTAGACACCCAGGTCTCAAACGGAAGTTATTATTATTTTGAATCACCTTTTTACATTTTTAAAATTATTTTAGTTTTAGTTATTCTATTATGTGCTTTTTTTTCTTTTTCTTTTTGGTGCCAAAACAGCTACAATTTAATACATGTAATTTACAAATATATATATATATATATATAAATTCAAGAAAATAATGTAATGAAATGTATTTTTTACAATATTTCTATTTAACTTATCTTTTTCAGTAATACATTTATATATTTTACAAATTAAAATAAATAATTCACAAATTTAATTTTTTTTTATTTCATGTGCTTTTGCCTTTTTTTAGTTTTTGCTTTTTTTAAAATATTTATATTTAACTTTTCTATATTCAACAATTAATAAATATGATTAAAATACTCATTTATTTGAAGAACAAACTCTTACTGACCCCAAATTTTTTAGACCGTAGTATAATATAATTAATATGTTCAATCAAATGCAGTGGAACTTTGAACCAATGAGACTTGTTGTGGGCGGGGCTTCTGGGTGTTATGCTGCACAAATAGAAAACTGCTCAATTTTGTTGCATCACAAGCGATTGCTGTCACTCTAGTGGCCTGAAATCACCAACTCTCTTTGATAACGGATGACTTCTGGTTTGTTTCTCATTACAAATGTCTGTGAGTGTGAACGAGCTTTTGGAAGGCATGATGAAAATCAGCTCTGTGAATCTCCTCCCCCACTCAACACACAGAGCTCTCTTTGTGGATGGCAGCAGCTCGCGGCTTTAGTGACACACAAAGATTATTGTCAAAGAGCCACAACAGAAACAAGAACAAAGCCTGAGCCCAGAACTACAGCTGAGATGCACGGCCCGTAACATCCAAAACACCCTGTCAGAACCCATCAGACTCCACAGCACATGTCCCTCTGATTTACACACACAATCCATCTCTCTCTGTCTCTCTCTGTGAGCACGGGACTGGAACGGAGGGAAAGGGAGGAGAGATAATGCAGAGACATGGAAAGATGGACAGAATGGGCTTTTTGTCCCATGGGATGAAACCAAAACCTTCTCGGGTTAATGTACAGTCAAGCAGAGGGGCGGAGATAATTACAAACCTTATCAGCATAGTTGTTAATATTCATTAGGTGCATAACTAAGCTTAAACCAGTTTTACTTAGATTGGAAAAATTTTACCTTGCAGTGTGACCAACAGATTAACAGACAATTGAAATAAAAAAAACAAGCAATTAAACTATAATACATATAATACAGACACATGTATTATAATCTTATCATGGTTATGAATATTAATTAGGTGTAACATTTGGCCCAATGCGCCTTACTTGTCCTGAAGCAGTTTTACATGGCCTGCAAAAAATTTTCTTTCCAACAAAAGGAGAGAAAAAAAGCAAAATATATTATATTAAATTATATTATATGATACAATAAAATAAAATAAAATTTTAGTAATTCATATTCTGAATGAGCTTTTTTAATATATTATTTTTTATTTTAATTTTAGACTTTGTTATTTGTGTTTTGTCTTTTGTTTGTTTTTTTCTTTTTCTAAACATTTCTATTTAACTTTTAGTTTTAGTAATGTCGATATGATTAAATGATAATACATTTAATTCACAAAAAATTAAAAATTAAATATTCAAAGAAATGTGGTGCAATATATATATATATATATATATATATATATATATATATATATATATATATAGCACCACATTTCTTTGAATATTTAATTTTATTTTGAATATTTAATTTATATATATATATATATATATATATATATATATATATCTATATATATATATATATATATATATATATATATAATTAAATTCATATTTAGAATAGGCTTTTTTTAATTCTTTAGTTTATTTTAGATTTTAGTTACAGTAATTTTTGTTTTTATTATTATTATTACTATTTATATCTATTTAACTTTAATTTATTTTTGTTAGTATCAAAGTAGTAATGTTAGTACCTAAACAATTTATATAAAATTATTACATGAGTATAAAATATATATAAAAAGGTTAAATGTAAATAAAAGAGTGCTAAACCCTTTACACAATCATGTCTAGAGGCTTGATTTTGACTTTTACATGTAAAACATAAAAATTATACAGTAACAATAGAAAAAAAAAAAAGAATACAGAAAAAAAAAAAAAAAAGATATAAAAATAAAAATAGACACTGGCCTCCGGGGAAGCATCAGCAGGATTCTCCGTCATCACACACACACACACACACACACACACACACACACACACACACACACACACACACACACACACACACACACACACACACACACACACACACTCAGCACAAAATACACTCACATTTAACAGAAACCCATCCACCAAAACCCCCACACTCCCGTCACCATTGGCAACGGAGCTCAGGACCAGCCTGGCTCATTATCCATTCACACTGCTGAGGAATTCATTGGCCAGAAGCTCTGAACGGAAGCTCCGCCCACCAGCACATAGACGCTGACACATCAATATTTCAGCAAAGCATGCTGGGAGAAGGCCAATGACTGAGTATACTGTCAGCACACACAGGCTATGTTTGGAACTGAATACTAGCATTCATTATATAACAATATACTGTGAAACAATTATGTTGAATTTGTAATTCAGCAAGTGACATTCAGCTGTTTTGCATTTTTAATCCATCATCTGGGGATTCCATGTATCCAAAATTATTTTTATATTTTCAGTTTTCATTTTAATATTAATTTCAATATACATTTGAGCAATCTTATGCGCTATATATATATATATATATATATATATATATATATATATATATATATATATATATATATATATATATATATAAATTTAAATATTTCTGTTTAGCTTTCATTTATTTTATTTAATCTTTACTGTTAGTTTTTTTTATTCATTTGAGTAATTTTAGTATACTTCAAATTATCTAGGAATTGCATTATACAAATATGCAATATTAATTAATCAGTATTATTTATATAATGTTATAAGAATTTTTATTTTTATGTTTTCAGTTTTCTTTTTAACATTCGCAACATAATATGTTCCAGTAATTTTGATATGTGTTTTTGTCATTTTTTTAGTTTGATTATTTTATATTTATTTATTATTCATATTTTATTTTTATTTTTTAATTTTTTTGGCAATTTTAGTACTTTGGATAATTTATTTCAGTTAGTTGCCAAAGCAACAGTTTAGCTTATGTTTTACATTCAATATTTATATTCTACTTCATTTTCAGGTTTATTTTACTAATACAAATTATTTTTAATAGTTTTGTTAACAATAGCAACACTGGTATACATTCTACACACTGTAAAAACAGTATAATTATTTTAGTATTACACAGCATTACACTCCAAATCACCAAGTCACAGACACAAACAAATCCAAAAGACACTATATTATTATATCTCTTCCTGTCTGTCTGTCTGTCTCGCCCCCCACGTCCTTTCTTTAAATGACACTATAATTAAACTAGAAGACAGTTGTGTAAACAGACATTAAAGGCTAAATGTGTGTGTGAAGTGGTTTAGTCTGTTCCACAGGTAAAACAGGCACATGAGCACTGGGGATTGACAATTAAACACTCAATTCACTGCAGCAGCACAACAAATCTGGGGCAAAAACTGAGTCATGAGCTAAGTTTGGAATGACACCATACTACTCATACTATGTGTGCAGCAGTATACAGTGAGTGGTATGTGATTGTGAACACAGACATGCAGTGATATATTTCCTGTGTTGCCGTTATTGTTTGAGGTAGAGTGATGGGATTGGCTCAGCACAGGGAACAGGATGAGGTCGCGATGAATCATCACCTGTCAGGAAATGACCCACCAATAATCAGAGTTATTTATAAATTTGAAGCCCCTCTCTCATCCTGCATCTGGCCAGAACCTCAGCAAACACCTCCAGCAGCCTACTTTGCCGTCACAAACACTCAGAATAAAGCACCGGTACACGTGAAGACATGATGTCATGCGTTACATCATCACAAGATGTATCACGTCACATGACTATTACAGAGAACACACAAGGTTATTTTATGATTAATGTACTATTAGTTTTTATTTATATTTTGAATATTTTTTTTCTGTTTTTGTTTTAATTTTAAAGGGTTAGTAATTTTGTTGTTTTTGTCATTTTTATGTTTTTTTAATGTTTATACAGCTTTTAAGTTTTCATTTTTTTTTAAAAATTTCTTTAGTCAATCGTAGTTTTATATTTGCTATTTAAATTTTAATTTTAGTTCAAGTTTTAGTAATTTAGTTGTTGATGTCATTTTTATAGTTTTTGTTTTTTAAAATGTCTATACAGCTTTTTATTTTTAAGTTTTATTATTTTTATTCATTTTTATATTATTATTATTATTATATCATTTTTATTTATATTTTATTATCATATGTTATATTTTCTGTTTTTAATGTTAATTACATTTTTAGTCATTTTGTTGTGGGTTTGTCTGTTTTAGTTAGTTTTCTAATGTCTATACAGCTTTAATTTAATTTTAGTTTTAGTTTATTTAGTTTTAGTTAATTTAGTACTTAAATTAAACTGAATGAAAATTTAAAATGTTTCCTTGGAAACCAGATGAAATTAATAAGTTTAAGTTTTTTATTTCAATTAATGTTTATTTAAAACATACAATATAAAATAGTTTTATTAAAATAGTTTATAAAAATAGTTTATGTCTTATAGTTTAAAAATGGTGTATATATATTATAAAAAAATATATATATATATATATATATATATATATATATATATATATATATATATATATATATATATATATATATATATATATATATATATGGTTTTAGCTTTAGTTAATGATAATAATCCTGACACGCAGACACTGATGATGGGAATCAGAGCATTACTAGTCTTAGCATGTTAACTGTAATCAGTGCTTTTACTCCAGACAGTGTAAAGAATCTCTGCCTGCCTACTGTCTTTTAATTGGCTTAATGATGACCGAGAAACAACAAGAGCATGTGATTGGCTGACCACAGCAGGATGTCGTCCACCATCAGCTGTCTGTGCTTGAGTCTATTAGCTCTCGCACACACAGCTGAAGGTCTGTACCCCATTATTGAATACACTTCTCTATAACCTGACAGCATCTACGGGAATAAAAAAGCAAAGCTACTGTCTTGTTTAGATATGAATGGATTACGCATAGTATTGTCAACCTCAGAAGACCAACAGTTGCTTGTGTTGAACTGTGCAGTGGAGGAAACACATGGATCCTGTCATCATTTATTTTTAAGAATAACTGTATGTAAAGTTTCGAATTTCATTCAAATAAAATCATTCTACACATCAATGGAACCTGAAAAAACCATAAACACCCCACACACAATCTTACTCACCTTAAACTTGGCTGTGAGAAGATCTGTGGCCTCCTGCTCCTTCTGCAGATGCCTCATCATCCTCTCTTTCTCCTCCAGGAGTCTCTGTTTCTCCTCGGCCACCAGAGAATGATCATCTCTGATGGCCTCCTTCTCTCTCTCCAGCTTCTCCTGCTGCTCCTTCATGTACTCCTGCGCCTCCTTCTCCACGCTTTCCTCCTCATCCTCATCTTCAACATCATCCTCCTCTCCCTCTTCTACCTCGCCACCATCTCCGATCTTCCTCAGTCTCCTGCTCCTCCTCTTCCTCTTGGTGATCATGCCGCGTTTATCCAGCTGCGCTTTCAGCCGGGCGATCTCCTCCTGGAACTCCCTCAGGAGGGCATCTTTGGGGTCTTCATTGACGCGAGGCTTGTTCTTGATGTTCTTGGCGCGGTTGGCGTAACGCAAGGTGGTCAGGGTCTCCTCATAATTGTAGGAGGCCGGTCCCAACGTGGCCACCATGATGGTCTTGGCGTTCCCGCCCAATGAGTCCTGCAGCAACCGTGTGAGTTTAGAGTCACGGTAGGGAACATGAGAACTTCGCCCGTCCACCAACGCAGAAATTACGTTTCCCAGAGCGGAGAGGGACAGGTTGATCTTGGTGGCCTCCTTCAGACGTTCTCCTTGGACGCCAGTCTTGGTCTGTCTCTCGCTGCCAGCCAGGTCAACCAAGTTGAGTTTGCCAACGCGAATATGGTTCTGTCCATCCGGCCCAAGCTGGCTGCACTCCACCGTGATGATAAAGATAGCATGAGACCTCGAGCTGTGCTCGTTCATGTTGGTAAAACCCACCGATCTGCTCTGGTTCCCAACGTTCATCACATGCTCGATCTCCTTCACGTTCTTGGTGACGAAAGAGGACAGATCTTTGATGTAGACCCCTGAGTCGGCACTCTCCTTCAGCTCCAGCTTCTTGCTGTGGTCTTTGGTGAGCAGGTCGCGGATCTCCTCCTGGTAGATCTCCAAATAAGAGGCCCGGACCAGGTACTGCTGGTTCTGAGAGCGCGAGATGTGCGTAAAGATGTGCTCAAACGAGTTTGGGATGATGCCGCGGCGCTCGGCGTCAAGCCACTGGCCTTGCATGGTGTACGTCTTCCCGGTTCCCGTCTGTCCGTACGCGAAGATGGTGCCGTTAAAGCCGCGGAGAACCGAGTCGATAAGCGGACGCACCGTCTCGTCGTACAGGTCGCTCTGTTTGGAACAAGCGTCGTAAACCGCGTCGAACGTGAAGCTCTTGAGCAGCTCTCCCAGACCCGCCTTGGGGTTCCGCAGGGCCACCTGGCCCAGTTTCACATCCATCTGCACGATATTCTCATACCCCATCGATTCCTCTTTACGGTTGAGCGGGCGACACCGAACCACCACCTTCACCGCCTCGCCGTTTTTTGCTTTCATGGACATGTTGAACCCGTCTGCGAGATGAATGGATCACGAATGAGCGCAGTATTGCCGTTAAAGCAGATGGATGATGGAAGATGTCAGCATCAGCATCACCCGGTTACCGATCGCATAGTGTCAGTCCCGGTGCAAATCTCTGCGGTCTGCACGAATGAATAAAAGATAAAGGCGGTTCCGTCATGAACACGTATGGATGTAATCATAAGCTCAAAATATCTCACCGATTTCCACCGAAACACAAGAAGCTCCGAAATACAAACGCGTCTGACAAGAGAACACACACATCAGCTGCGCTTCACTGCAGCCCTGCCCAAACACACACACGCACACACACACTCACATCAGGGTTGCCAGGTCTCGCAAGAGAAACAAGCACACTGAATTTTTAAGCAATTATGGCTCTGCTATATTAGAGAAATTTCACATTTCAATTTCTGACTTAAGATTTGAAAAAAAAAAGAGTCTATTTGCTAAGAAAAATTACCATGATTTTTAAACAGAATTCCGAATTAGGATGTTTCTGAATTAAAGATTCTGTTCAATTTCTATTAATAGACTACTTTAATAAATGCAGTTATTTGAGAATTTTCTCAGGATTCTGATTACAAATTATAAAATTATTTTAAATTAGAGAAATAAATGTGTGTTTACACAGACTTAAATGCGAGCCAGTAGGCTAATTGACTCTAACCACTAAATAGGCCTACCTAGGCTATTTAATAAAATGATAGGCCTACTGAACAAAGATAAATGTGTTAAAATTTAATTAATTCAACTTTAGAAAAAAATTATGCCATGCATTATAACCGTTTCTGTATCTTATGCATACTTAATCATCCTTAAATAATTTAATCCATTGGAAAAAAGGTGATATGTCCAGAAAGTAGCTCATATTTATAAACCGCTTTATGAAAATCAAGGGCAAACTCATTTAAAAAAGGGCGTAAATTGTAACACTAGCTATAACACACACATATAGACACACACACACACACACACACACACACACACACACACACACACACACACACACACACACAGACACAGACATATACACACTCACACAGTCTCCAGCATCAGTGCGATCATTGCGGAAGACCCCATGTTTGGGATTTGGAGTTAAATGGTTTAATGCTGGTTCAATCAGATTAAATATGGATCAGATCAGTGCTTGATTAAATGCAAATTAATGCAATACAAAGATGTAGGCTAAAAAATGTAAAGTAAAAAATTCAAATAGCATATAATAACCATAATAACGATATTTTTTTAAACAATGTAATTTACTTTTTAAATTTGATTGTTCATCATTCTTTCATTCAGTTCATTGAATAACTCACACTAAGGCTATTTAATTTTTTGTGTCTGCATTTTTACCCATCATATCTGCTTACTTAGGCCAAAAATGTGCAAACACTGATGAAAAAGGAGAAAGCCCAAAGATCCAGCCAAACAAAATTAGCCTATAATGTAGTGTAATAGCCCTTCTGTACGTTTTTTTGCTGTGAAGATAAATTGATATTTAAACTGACTTTGAATAGCCTACAGTAGTGGATATAAGCCTACTAGGAATATACGTTTTCATTAATATACAAATTATATAAATATATATTATATATAGTGTATGTTGCAGATTCCCATTTTTATGCTTTGGGTTGGTTAAGCGTACATCAATTGCGACATCTAGTGGATTTGTAATATATAGTTTCATTTTTGGCCACTAGAGGCTCTACATAATGCTCCTATCTTTTTCATATTAATTTGTGCTATTCTGAATTATTAACCAGAAGTCTCATCCCTGGCTCTTTCTCTCTCTCTCTCTCTCTCTCTCTCTCTCTCTATTCCCTTTCAGGACCCATACAGAGAATGCTTAGACCACTAATATTAGCCTTAGTGAGCTTGGCACTAGAATATGACCAGACTAGCTCTTGGGTTTCAAGCGAGGGAAAAAGGGTTTGTGCATGTAATCTATCAGAGAGAAGCAAAAGCACTTAGTGAAACATCTTGGACGAAATCAATCCACCCTGAAATGAACAAATGATCGTGAGGCCTGTAATGATAGCTGTCAGCTTCAGATGCTTCTTCTCATGATGAGACACTTAGCAGTAAAAAATCTTGAAATTTGATATTCAACATTTAGCCTTAAACCGTTTAGACAGTAACATTGTATGTATTCAATCAATATATGGCATGATGTGTAACTGCAGTGTTTGTAAGGCACTCCTTACAACAAGGAACAATCATGACAACATTGTGAAAAGAGCTTATACAAACAAATTTATTAGAAAAAATGATTAATATAAATACATTATACATACATAATATTCTGCAAGGCGGAAGAAAGCTATTTGTAAATGTGCGAGACTTCCGTTTCATTAAACAGGAGAATGACAAAGAGCAGTTAACAGTAAAACTATTTGTGCTACAAACCAGCGTGTTTATTATAACAATAATACTTTAAAATGATGTGATAACAAATAGGCTACCAGTTTGCAATATCAAGCAGTATAACGGACTATTTTTGGACAGGTAAGCTAAAGTAACTAGAAGCAAATGACACCGGAAGTCTCGCTCATTTAAGTTAAACATGGCTGTTAATTAAAAAATTAGTTGGATAATTTTAATATAATATTATTATAAATTATAAAATTATCTGCATGATAAATGTACTTTAAATAAATCAATTAATTGACATGTCAAAGACATGTTAAATAATTGATTCTATTCAGTTTTTATTAACTTTTTCTATGCACGTATAGAAACAGATTTTGAATTCTGTGACTCAAACTCTAAATGACATCCGGTGGATTTAACAGGAACAGATGTTTAACTCCACCGTGACTCACATAGCATCAGATTCACTTACAACACTCAGCTAGCCTCTGCTGACTGTGTGTGTGTGTGTGTGTGTGTAAGTTTGTCGGATAGCTTAAAACCCAGTCAAAAGATCCAGAATGAGAAACTGGAAGAACTACATTTTATTTTTTCCCCTCACACCTGGATTTTAGTGAGAAGAATGATCACACAATGAAACAGAAACAGAAACATCTGACCACAAAGAAATTCCTCTAATATTCCAGATTCATGCGGCGTTGAGCGGCAAGATTTGAAAACAGGAAAATGGAGCTCCAGGAGTGACTCACTGACAGATATAAAGGAATAAAACCTCCAGCAGCTCTGAGCCATGCTTGTCTGAGTCACAGCAGGTTTCTGCATGTTTACAGCTGCATTAGGGAAAATGTTGCCCAATGACTTACAAACAATAGCCAAATTCTTCAAACCTCACAGGACATGAGAGCAGAACCCATTCCAGCGAGAAAATGAGATTCTTACAGTTTGTGGTCTGCAGATAGTTTGGAAATGGGGCATTTTGATTTGTTCTCTTCATCTGCGATACTGGTAATATCATGGTACTTTTCTCTCTTTATTGACATTAATAGTTCCACAGTATCTTTATACCATCTATTGAAACTTTCCAATGCACAAAAAGTTCCTTTATAAAGTATTTTGTTTTTTTAATTATTAAAATATTCTTCACACTAAGAAAGTTTTTCTCATTGCAAATCTACTGCATGTCTGCACAACATTGTGACTCGTGTGAGCCATACTTGTTTAATGTTTTTTACTGTGGTGGTCAACTCAAATGTTTATTTTATAGGCTACAAATTTCATATTTATTCTATCTCTTTTTTTGTTTGTTTCCCCGACAGTTTTGTGTATAGGCTTTTGTTTCACACTGAGCCTTTTAGATACAGATTTTAACGGTATGTTAAAGTTTACTTCTGTGTAAAAAACTAATTGCTCTGAACCTGTTATACGTATACTTAGCCAAAGCAATTGAGGAAAAACTGAATTGTAGAAAGGTTCTTAAGGGAACCCAAAATGTTCTTCAATTGCATTTTTATGAAAAAGCCCCGTCTTAAACTTTATTTTCACCATAGTAGCCTACTAAAATGTATGCATTATGTTTGTTTTAAGAAAAGTAGGCTACATAAGAAAACCACGCTAAATGTGCAAAGATCATGGTAATATAAGGATATTTCTGTAAGTGTATGATAATTCCATAGTTTGGACATGTACCATGACAGTACTGCAATGTTTTAAGTACCACAATACTACGTTTTGGCATTGTCAGCGGATAACTTTCATGCTGTCATATGTGACCCTGGACCACAAAACCAGTAATAAGCAGCGCGGGTATATTTGTAGCAATGGCCACCAATATACTGTATGGGTCAAAATGATAAATTTTTCTATTATGCCCAAAATCATAAGGATATTAATTAAAGATCATGTTGCATATTTAGTAAATTTCCTACTGTAAATGTGTCAAAACTTAATTTTTGATTAGTAATATGCATTGCTAAGAAATTCACTTGGACAACTTTAAAGGCGAATTTCTCAATATTTGGATTTTTTTTTTTTTTTTTTTTTTTGCACCCTCAGATTCCAGATTTTCAAAAAGTTGTATCTCAGTCAAATATTGTCCTATCCCAACAAACCACACATCAATGAAAAGCTGCCATACATCAATTATTCAGCTGCCAGTTGGTGCATAAGTCTCAATTAAAAAAAAAAGTACCCTTATGACTGGTTTTGTGGTCCAGGGTCACATATGGAAATGTTCTAAAAGCGCCACGCCCGGACTGACATCACCGGGTTTTACTTAACATCTGGATTCGTCACGGTGACCCAATCACACCCAGCAGCGCTGCTTGGGGCTGACGGAAACCGACTGTAGGGCCACGAAGTGTCGTTAGGGGCCAGGCTCTGGGCTGCGCCAGCTGCATTCACCCTCCCCAAAAACGCTACGTCAATAATGCCCTCATGTCTCCAGACGGTTGTCTCTCCGTCCAATCAGCGTTCGAGATGGATTCGAAAAACGGCGCGTTCGGCCAATCACAACGCCAGGCGCTGGCGTAGGGGCGGGAAGAGAGGCGTGGCTCTGAATCTAGGGTGTCGCCGCGGTGGCTCCATTCGAAGGCGACGGCGGTTGGTCGTCTCTGTGTTTGTCCTCTTCCAAACTCCACAAACGGACCCGGTACAGACTGTCGGTTCGGATCCAGCTGTCAAACGAGATCGCTCCGGTTCGCCATCGCTGGGATGAAGCGGAATATCTTTCATTTGAATCAGATCGCCGGTGTAGTTTGAAGAAAGAGAGTCGGGCGGAGGAGCCATTTTGTCCCGACAGTGTGAGAGAAAGAAAGACAGAGACATTAAAAACACCAGACACCGCACTTTCAGAGGAGACACACATCTTAAACACCTCCTTCGGAGTTTAAAAAAGACTCAACAGAGGAAATCAAAGTAATTCAGCGGCGAAGAGACTGTCCGGTGTGTGTTTTCGGTTAACACACACATACACGCGCGCGGTTTCCCTTTAACACACTCTCAGTCTCTATCGGTTTCTCGTCAGTGTGTGTTTATAAGAGCTCCGATGGCGAAGAAGACCTATGATCTGCTCTTTAAGCTGCTCTTGATTGGTGATTCTGGGGTGGGAAAGACCTGCGTGCTGTTCCGATTTTCAGACGACGCCTTCAACACCACCTTCATCTCCACTATAGGCGAGTATCACACCCGCTCCGAGGGTTTTATTCATTGTTTTATGTCAGAAATGCTGTTAAATGTGTGAGGATGTGCTCGCTAGGCCTTGATTCTGGGCTTTAGCATGCTAACCGGCTAACTGATTCATATCAGCTGAGTGAATCACCTCAGTTGATTCAGAATAACATTCCAGAGATCCGAATGTTGTTTTGGTTGTCTAATAAACGTCGTTCTGTTCATCTATATATTTGGATTATTGTAGTTGTTGAGGTTATTTGGCTGAAGTTTGCGTTAACATGCGGGTTGACTGACAAATAATGATTTGATGCCGGAGGAGTCAAAGTAATGGGTTGTGAGTGTTTTATATGTAATTTCTAATTTGTCCAGATGAGATAATCGATAGATTGTGTATGGTTTAGATTAAAAAAAGCATAAACAATTAATTCGTGTGGCGTCATCAGCTGCGCTACTGCGCATGCGTGACTCGGCTCCGTTGCTTAACTGTGTTCTCTATGCCAGCGGTTTCCTTCCCAACACTGGTCCTGGAGGCACCCCAATGCTGCACATTTTGCATGTCTCCTTTCTCTGACACAGCACTTTCAGGTCTTGGAGTCTCTGCTAATGAGCTTGTGGCCCGAGTCAGGTGTGTTTGATTAAGGAGACATGCAAAACGTGCAGTGTTGGGGACTTGGGGTGCCTCCAGGACCAGTGTTGGGAACCACAGACCTGTCATTTCACTACCTCCTGGTGCTTTCTGCATGATATCATGGGAAAGGCACATCTGAAATGGGATTTTCATGGTTGTTAGTGTATGCGTTGACTGTAGATGTTGGGTTATGGCCAGGTGTGAGAGTTGCAAACAGTCTCTCCACCCTTCCATAAAAACACACTTCGGAGCTGCCATTGTACCGGTACCTGAGTAAGTGCTATTTTATTATGCCAGGGTTTTTCCAAGGTAGTTTTTGAGTAGATGGTGTCCAGAATCCATAGTAATACCATGGTACTTTTTGTAAGGAGATGAGCTTCCTAAATAAACCCCATTAAATTGGGAAGTAATGAATCTGAATGTTAAGTTTGATTTAGTTACCCGTTTATTTAACCCAAATCCATCATCTGTCTCCTGACAAACATCACTAAGCATGTAAATACTAGATATACGGCTTGTTCAGATTGATGCAGACGTTGGAACACCACTGTTGCAATATAATACGCACTTCCTATCCTCGCACTTACTCTGTGTTCAGATGCCTGGGAGGTAAATTCAGTGGTTTAAAATGAGAAGCATGCCGTACCTGTTAGATCACAGGAACCTATGAACATATTCACTGAGAACGGCGTGGGTAGATGTCATTTAGCAGATGCTCTTGAACTCGGTTTACGTACGGCAGGGTCATTTCTCTGGGGGTAACAGGAGATGTCAGTGCCACGCCGGTTCATGGGGCAAATTTAGACACAGCCGGCCCTGTCCGTTTATTTTAAAGAACGGATGCTGAATGCTCTTTCGTTGACATTTTGTCTGATTATTAAGAAGACATGTCCTGCATTTGTAGACCTTTAGTTGTTGAACGTGTATTTATTATTACATTAAATCAAAATGAAATTAGTAGGTATTTTTATTGTACATCAAGTATCCTGTATTGCTATTAAATATATTTTCTATTTTTTCTATTTTATGTATTTTTTTTATTTGTTAAAGGGGTCATATGTCGTTGCTAAAAAGAACATTATGTTGTCTATTTGGTGTAATGCAATGTGTTTATGCGGTTTAAGGTTAAAAAACACATTATTTTCCACGTACTGTACATTATTGTTGCTCCTCTATGCCCCACCTTCTGAAACGTGTCAGAAAATGACGGAATGTTATGCCCCTTAACATACTGAGATGCTGTGCGTCCCAGCACGATGAGACAAAACCAATAAAACCTATTACAAACTAAGCATTTGTTGCATCCAGTGGAGACATAATTTGTTTCGCGTTGTGTATCGTGCAGCTTAAACATAAAACCTATGTCTGCATTTGTGACGACAAAAAACAAGCACTACTCTACACTGCTCAAAACTCGCGTTTGAATTGTCAGTGGCAAATTCTTTAAATATGAAACGTACTTACAGACTGGGAGTCAGAAGCGCCAGACAGAATTGGCCCACTTTATAGAAACAGACACTGGCATTGTAGGCTACTCATCCAGGAAAAATGCACTGCACACATCTGAATATTTGGGTTGAACTGTTTTGGAACAGTTTCGTAAATACAACTTAACCACTGATTTTTAGTTGTCGTCTTTTGGAAGACTGAACAAAGTAGTTTTACTTTCACAATGAAACACACAGTGTCTCCACAACATGGCGGCGGCAGCAACAAAAATATACAATAAAACTTTACACCAACATTCATTCCGTGAAAATCAAATCTTCCCAAAGCAAATCTTCCCACATCGTGACATCGTAGACATGTGGGGGCGTGTTAGAACGAGCCGTTTTAGGGGGGTGTGGACGAGTCTTAACTTTTATAAAGAATATCTCTTTGGATTTGAGACTTTAGTCTTTGAAACTTTACAGATCTTCTTTATGCTCCAAGAGCTTGTAACACTCCAAAGAGATATGAAAAATTTAAATCGCATCATATGACCCCTTTAATAGTATGTTAGCCTGTAACTAATGTTAGAACAAATTTATGAGATGCAAGTTCAGGATCGTTCCTAAAAAGAAAAGCAGGAAAAAGAAATAAAAATTAACTTTTCATAACGCACGTTCCTGGTTATTGTGAATGATTCATCATCCCATGTTATTCCAAAGAAAAAGCCTTTCGTTTTATATGTAGTTCATGACTTGTGCTGCGTCTAGAATTGACTGCTGACATCACATGGTTCATGGAGTGTTAGTTAACATAAAACAGTTTAATCTGTGAAATAATAGGCTTGTTTTTAATGCCATTTGTAAGTTGAATAAAGTTGCCGTCATTGATTATGTTTCAGACTGATAAAACCTGGAAATGATCGTGATTAGGAATGAAAACAAATATTGACCTGGTTTCTGGACAGGCAAGGGTTTGCTTGACCTTTACGACTGTGTTTTTATCTGTGCACTGTGAGTCACATGACTGCTCATGGTGTGTCACACCTGTGGCTTCCTGTTGTGATCAGGTGGCAGTTGTGAACTATGTCAGTATGAGGGTTGATGTTCTGAACTGTCAGGAAATGGTGGTTTTATCAGATCAGTGAAAATTTGGATTTACACTCACTCCTCTTCTAATCCATTTCTTCTTTTCTTTCAATTTTAGTGTTTCTTTTTTTTTAATCAACATGTAATCAGAATTGACTGTGTTTGCACTTTATGCAGTACTGTGTTGGTATTCTACATGCTACTCCAATTTTTTTCCCTTGTCTATCTATTATCAATCTATGCTTCGTCTCTAAAACAACATTCTTTTATTGATGATGTCATCAAGGACGCTTAAGTTTCGACCAATGAAAGATAAGTTTCGGAAAGAAAGTTCTTTCTCATTTTCTACAGGATGAAATGAAGTCCCAGTTGACATTTTTTCCTTGTTCAACATCCTGTCACTTTATGGTCATGGGTTATGAATGCCATTTCATGTTCATCTCTCTCCCTCCCTCCTTCTTTCTATAGTTCAGAGCCTTAAAATACTCACCGGAAACTCCCTGCAGTCCCAAGGGAAAGATCACCTTACACACTCACACACCTTAACCATATTTGCACTATTAAACTCTTGATTCAAGCTTTTATAAATGCATAGAAAAGAGACTTATAGAGCATTTTCTTCTTTTTCTTTTTCTGTCTGGCACTAGTGGATTCTCTTTCTTTGACTGACAGGATCTTGGCTCGGCTGGGCGGAGCTTCATTCTGGATCCTTGAGGGGCCCCACAGCTGCAGAGGCTCATGGGAAGGGGTCTGATTGGCTGCCTGTCAGGAACCCTTCCATGTCCTTTGTGTTCAGAACTCGTTAACCCAAGCTTTAAACTAGTCTCACATTTAGTGGCCAAATCCAGGCTTCTTAAACTGTTGCAGGAATCTTTTACTCACCCTTATGTCACATTAAACCAGACTATATCCAGGCTGCTCTTTTATTGTCAACTACTTGCCAAAAAATGACAGCTTTAGTCCTCATTGTATGAAGTGGAGTAGCAAAATATCTTATTTTGCATTCCAGTCATACAGGTTTGTAACGACATGACGGTTAAGTAAAAGATAACACAATTGTCATCTGGGGAATTGTTCCTTGAAAGCCATATGTGGTATAAGCTTGGTTTAAACTTTCTGCTTTTAAAGCCCAACATACCCGACTGCAGAGTGTGAAGGCTCAATCAAAAGTCCTTTGACATGTTTCCAGAGGTTAAACTATGAGTGTGTGTCTCAACTTTCACCCTCTCTGTTTTTATATTCTCATGTGTCGTTCACATCAGCAGAGTTTTCTTGTGGCTCTGTTCTGTCTCTGCGGTGGTTTGTGTGTATTGTGTGAGAGTGACTCAGTCTTTGGCTGCTCATTTGTGTACCATTTCATAAAGCAGCTCCCACCCATAGTGCAGCTGTGTGTGTGTGTGCGGTTAGAGTTCTGCTTAGCATTACTGCTTAGCTAAATATGTTGGTCAGTCTTTGTGTGTCTAGGGGTGTAACGTGTATTCGCAACTGGTACGGGTCTTTCGGTTCAGCACGCATGTCTACGAACACGTCTGAAAAATAATGGAGGACAGAGATAAGCTGCTGTGGGAAAATTACATGATTTAAGTAGTCCTTAACATGAGATGTGCTTTATATTAAGGGCTTCAAAGTAACTCATAAGCATAGGGTTTAAAGCAGCTTGCTCTTCTGTCACATGCGTTTGCTGCTAAATGCATTTGAGACATGTTTTTTCTGTGTATAAATTGCATCTTATGCTTGTATCCTTATCTGTAAATATTAGAAAGTCACACCAGTATTTCCATTTGCATAAAGGATCATCCAGACAGTAAGCGAAGAATCACACGGATACATGAATAACAGATGGAGAGCAGTAATTCTGACTAAAATATACATTTTGCCTAAATGTTTTGCATCCAAATGTAGAAGCACTTGAAATCTCTTTACTAATTTATAACAGCACCATAAAGTCCAGTTTGAAGAGTGTGCTGCAACAGTATTGACGTTTTTTACCTTTAAAGACAGAGATATAATTTGTTCGGTAAATCACTCTTAATAAAAAAAAAAAAAAAAGAAGGAATTTAACATTTTTAATTTTTCTGTAAATCGAGGAACATAATAAACCATCATTTTTGTGTACCATTACACCCCTGGATAGAACATACTCTGTTTCTAAAGTGGTTTAAGTGGTTTAGCTTGTTACGATGCAGTTGATAAGGTGTTTTGAGAATTTTAATTTGTTTCTATGCAGTTTCTAAGGTGTTTGATTTCTTTAGCTGGTTACTGTGCTGTTTCTAAGAGGTTTTGAGTGGTTTAGCTTAGGGGTGTGCGATATGATGAATTTTGACCGTGGATGATAAAAATGTCTCCACGATCTGCTCTTGAAGAAATAACATTCTAGCAGCTGCAGTTCTGGCACCGTCGTCTCAATATACTCTACAACGCCACATACATTCACATCAGTGTTAATTCAGCAGTAGAGTTTCTCTCACAGGACACTGCACTTATTCGCAATCATAAAAGTACATTATTTGCATGTGCTTTAAAGCCTTGCTGGTTAAACGTTTCATTGGCGTGTGGTTCTGACGTGTGCTTTCTCTGAGCATGCACCTGAAGCGTGTGCACTAAAAAGCCTGTTAAACAGCACCTGATTAATGGACTAAGTTATCTTTGAGCTAATACTGTCAAAAAACACAAGGTTTACATATAGACTCGGTTGGTTATGTTTGAAATGAAAGTAAACAGATGCGTACCTGTATATTAGATGCGTGCAGCTCTTAAAGGGACACTTAGCTTGATACAGTGCAGTTTCTAAGGTGTTTAGAGTGATTTAGGTTGTTACTATGTGTTTGCTAAGGTGTTTTGAGTGGTTTTTAATATGCTGTTGCCAAGATATTTAGAGTTAGGCCTATTTAGGTTTTACTATGCTCTTGCAAAGGTGTTTTCAGTTATTTATCTTGTTACTGTGGAATTTCTGAGGTGTTTTGAGTGATTTAGGACAATACTACTGTTGCCAAGGTGTTTTGAGTGATTTTGGTTGTTACTGAGGTTGCTAAGGTGTTTTTTTTTTTTTTTTTTTTTGGCACATTGTTCACAGTTGCCAGGGTGTTGTGGGAGTCTCTTACCAGTCCAAGTCTCTCTGCAAACATCACTAATACAGTTAAACATGGTAACTAACCAGTGATCAGTTCAGGACATTTTCCAGTTTCTGTCTGAATGCTTTTACTGTGCCGTTGGGCCATTAAACTCTCAGCAGTCTCACAGATGAACCTTTCCATTCTGCCCGTCCTGTCCGTGTTGGTCTGTGCTAGTCTCAACAACACACTGCTACTGAGAGATCTCTCTGCCCTTCATCATCTACTTGAACTGTAATGCTATGACGCTACTTTCAACTACAAGAGAAAATAGCCTGCTGACATGGCATTAAATAAAAATATACTATTACTACTACTATAACTGCAAGAGTGTCTACACAACCCCTTTTTTGGGGCTAATTTTTTGCTTTTAAAATGGAGAATACTGAATAAAAATGCCCAGTCTGTTCTTCCTATATGCAATGTAGCTGTTGAATGTTTTCTTGAAGCTTCTCTGTGTCACAGTGAAAACTCAGGTTTGTTTCTCATTTGGAAAAGCTTCTCCCACGCTAGTAGCCTTAGAGGACAATTTGCTCAAGTCCAGATTTCTGTTGAGAAGGTTTTACAACAAATTAATATATGCCTACACATCCCACACTTTTATGAAGATTCAGCAGTGGACCTATTGTGTGCAAAAAATAATTACTCATTTATGTCGTCTTGTCACTCAAGACTTGGATTGTTAGGCCTTGAAGTCAACAGTAATGAAAATGACCCTCGTTCCCACTTTATAGATGTTCCTGGTCTTATCAGGGAGCTGCTATTATGCCTGGCATTGAATCTGCTTTTGAGTGCACGATCGCTTTTTAGTTTCACTTAGGGATGCAACGATCCGATACTTAGGATTGGTATCGGCTCCGATACTGGCCTTTTTGCTGGATCAGGTATCGGTAAGACGATCCGAATCTGATATTGTGCCTTTACTATTGTGTTATTGTTGAGCCCCACAAAAGGCACAACAACATTATAAAGCACCAAAGTTTTTTCGTGCACTATATTTCAAGTGTTCTGAAGCTGTTCCTTAGTTCAATGTCATGTACAGATGAATATTTAAGTCATTAAATTCAAGTTCACATATGGTCATCCTCCATTCAGCAGTCAAACTGGGTGTTACGTTAAGTTCGTTTACTACAGTCAAAACAATGAAACCCTCTTCAAGAACGCACCGTAACTGAGGTTTAAAACTGTTAAAAGAAAAGGCTCAATAAACTAACACACAGATATAATACACTACATATCAATATCTCTTCTCTTTGTACTAGTGATGTCTGGATCACCAATGAATCGTTCGATTTAACCGGTTCTTCTTAATGAACCAGTTCACCAAATCAAACTGAATAGTTTGATACTGTTCGCGTCTCCAGTAAGCATTAATCCACAAATTACTTAAGTTATTCACTTTTTAACATGGCTGACACTCCCTCTAAGTCGAAATAAACCATTACTCAAACAGTACACTGACTGAACTGCTGTGAAGAGAGAACTGAAGATGAACACGAGCAGAGCAGCTTTTGTTGTTTCAAGCGTATCATTCTGCGCGCGGGATGCGCATAAGCACTCTGTGCCGCTCTATATTGGCACCTTTAGTATTATAATACTTTTCGGTGCAATCAAATATTATAATAGTCTTTCTTGTTCTTTCCTATCTATCATATGTTGCTGCCTTTATCACTGTGCTACACATTTAAAAGAAATGTCTTTTATATTTCTATATAAATGTTTTTTCATGAGAGTATTTTACAACAATACAAAGAGCAATGTGTAACATTTTACCAGATTTTAGACTTATTCACTTTTATTTGTAAATGAAATATTTCACTAGATTTTATAAGCACCCGTGTTATGTAGTAGATTTTTTTTCTAGAGCATCTTTTGCTGCTGAATTATCCACTAACCTAGTTTATAATAGTATTTTTGTCATGGATTATGATTATATATATTTTAAATTAATTTTTCATTTAAATGAAGTTGTCTATATGTAGTAGATTGTGATTAACACACAAAAGAGTGACGATCAGGTCAACACAGAGAAGTATAGAAATTCTACATTAATTAAAAAAAAAACGCACTGGTATCGGATTGGATCGGTACCGGCAGATACTCCGAATTTTCGGGATCGGTTGTGAAAAAATGGTATCGTTATCCCTAGTTTCACTGTCACTTTCGAGATTCACGATTGCACGTACTCTGTTTGTACTAAAGAGCGGCAGTGCTATTTACCACACATTTTTTAAGATTAGATGTTTGTCAGTGGTGCTGAGGATCTGCAAATCATTCGCCATCGTCCTCAGTCATCTTTCCTTTCTCTTTATGTGGTAAGTGAAATTTGATGTACTGTAATGTAACAGGCAATCATTATTTGTTTTCTGTGCCTTTCTCAATACAGAAAGGCCCTCCACCCATGTCATCATACATTGCGAAGTTTCACTGCAGACATCGTCCAATGGCAAATAACAATCCGCTTGAAAAGTAGTGTAGCTTTTGGGATTTTTGGAGAAGCTTTGTACCTGACTTGACTTTCAGCATCAATGTCCTTATGAAAAAGCATCCTAAAAAGTGCCTCAGGAAGAGAGTACTATCAAATTCAGATCTGACTCCATTCTAGTATTACAATCCTAAGTGGATCCAATCAATTTCCAATTAACAAAATTCCTGTCATGCAACATTTTTCTCATTGAATATTGTGTTTCACTCAATACAAGTCAAATAGGTTGTGAATGCGGTTTCTTTTAAGTGTCTTTGTTCAACTTCTGTCTTTTTTTGTGTGTCTTTTTAGGAATCGATTTTAAGATCAAAACAGTTGAATTGCAAGGAAAGAAGATAAAACTACAGATATGGTAAGTACCATTATGTTACGACCATGCTTTAAAACCAGTGTGTAAAACCAATTAAAAATTAAATATAATTTATATAAAAATTAAATCATATTTAAATGTGTTTTAAAAAATGACACAACCAACACAGGTTTCATGTTCTCTCTGGGAGAAGAAAGCATTACTATAACTGTTAAAAAAGTAAACTGCAGAGTTTTACTGTAGCATTACATAAAAGGTTACAAATCTGACAATGTAATTTTAACAAAGTAAACAAACCAACCAAAAAACAATTTAAATACCACCAATTCTTTGCTCAACTTGGTAATAAAGTTACATTAATCTTACATTTTTTGAACTATGGAAATCAATTAGTTTTTGCAAGCTGTTGTGATATGCATATTGCGATTTGTACTTTTTGCGATATTTCGCTAGTTTCTTTATATTATGTAACCCTTGTTTATATGCAGGAAACAAAAGTAACACCTGTCAAGCATCACATTTAGGCTTTAAACGGAAAATTATTAATTTATTAAAAGTTATCGACTTGGCCTAAGCGTAACCATCCAAATGGCTCATGCTAAATTGCAAAAAGCTAGCGTGCAATTCAGAGACTGATCTACCAGGGTAATGTGTTTCCTCATAGTTTCATTTGGTGGTTTGTGGCCAGGAATTTTATTGCAAATACAAAAGAGAAAAGCAACCAAATAATTCTATTGTTACTGGAGCAAAAATGTTTTTTATGAAATGACAATGAAGGGAGATTAAAGCTGCAAGCAGCGATTACCGGGGTTCAAAGCACATTAAGGCCTCTGAGGTGGTCTCTCGGCCAACCTGGATGTATGGATGACAGTTAAACACATCCAAAATGGAGAACAGCTAACAGACAGACACACACACTGAAAGTAAATTATTAGACTAATATATTAATACTCTATAAGCATATGCACACACACACACACACATATACAAAGACACACATACATGCACACACATTTTGTTGCAGATATAGGTATTTGAAATAAGTGATAGGTGACAATAAACTTATTGCAAGTCTTCTCTTTTTAAGAGTTTAGATGTCATTTTCAGGTTAAACTGTAATCATAATGTGGCCAAATTGTAAAAACTGATATTTCTGTATGAACAAAATGGAAAACGTTGACTCAATTAGATTTAAAATGTTATAACAGTTCATTTATTAATGTTTTGGCATGAATTCATGAAACCTTTGAACAGTACTGTTTAACTTAGCTGAATGAGACCATTAGTGGTCTTCCGCTGCCATCTAGTGGTTATAAAATGCATTTACTCAAACAACACTGTGTTTTTAAAACATAACTGTTATAGTGTTTATTTTTTTGCCCAATCTTTCTTAAATTTTGCATGCTTGTTTAGAATGAAATTATGCATTATTTTTTTACACAGTTTTGATAATTTGTGGGCTTTCTGTTTGTATTAATAGGCCTTTGTGTACACTATGAAAAGAACATATTAAAAAATTACTGGTTTATAGTTGTCCAAATGCAATGGTTCAACATGTTTTTGATAATTATTGACCTTCAGAGTCTAGAGAATTGTACTTCAGTAGTTTTATTGATTTTCAGCTTAAAGACTTGGATTAGTTTGCCAAAGTAACTTTTTAAAATAATCTTGAATATTTAATTAACAGCTTTATTGACAACATTGGTCCCAGAGGCAAAGTTGTTCAGAATGAGGACATCTATCATATGATATGAAGATCTAATGTTTGTGTGAATATATGAGCATTTTCAACCAATTTGAGGCCATTTACCATATAAATCTTTTGTTTTTGAAGCCTTTTCTACTGTGATAGCGCCACCTATGGTTCGATTTCCATGAAACTTTGCATGCTTGTTCAGAGTCATCTGACACATGTTTTCACCAAGTTTTGTAAAGTTTTGAGTTTTCATTTAGGTTTTATAGGCTTTTGGGTAATTTGGCCACGCCCCTTTTCTAAATTAAGCTGTTATAGCTAACCAAACTACAAAATTCAAATTTTTTTTGATAATTATTGGTCTAGAGAGTCCCGAGAATCGTTCTGTAGTGGTTTGATCGAGATTAAGAGAAAAACCTAGGACTAGTTTGCAAAAGTAAGTTTTTAAATTATTTGTGAATATTTAATGAACGATTTGATTGACAGCATTAGGCCCAGAGGCAAAGTTGTTTCATAATGAGGAGATCTATTTTAAGATATGAAGATCTAGTGTTTGTGTGAATATATGAACATGTTCTACAATTTGAGGTCATTTTCTGTAGAAATCTTGTGTTTTTTGATGCCCTCTTAACTGTTATAGCGCCACCTATGGTCCGATCTCCATGAATCTTTGTATGCTTGTTAAGAGTCATCTGCTACATGTTTCCACCAAGTTTCATTAAAGTTTTGAGTTTTCATTTAGGTTTTATAGGCTATTGGGTGGGTATATTTGGCCACGCCCCCTTTTAAAAATTACCCAGTTATAGCTAAACAAAAAAAAAAAATCAATTTTTTTTTGATAATTATTGATCTAGACAGTCCACAGAATATTACTGCAGTAGTTTGGTTCCGATCGGGCGAAAAACCTAGGACTAGTTCGCAAAAGTATGTTTTTAACATAATTATGAATAATTAATGAACGATTTGACTGACAGTAATGGTTCTTGAGGCAAAGTTGTGCATTATGAGAAGATCTTTCAAATGATATCCATATTGCATGGATATGTGAAACACCTAGTGATTACAGAGCCTAAAAACTCGTTAGCGCCAACTAGTGGCCGATTTCTTTCAAAATTCTTACAGACGTTTCGGGCCATGAGACGAACATGCCCCACCAAGTTTCGTTCCGATCAACCTCCGTTAACCTTGTCTAATAGTTGCTTAAAATTTCAATGGCCAATGGCGGCCATGTTTTTTGAGATACGCGAATGTCCTCATAGACAATATTGCCCCTTCAGACAAAGAAACTGCATACCAATTTTCAAGTCGATCGGACCAACCGTTGCCTAGTTATAGCTATTTATGTGTCTCTTTTTTCTGTCTTATAACGCCCCCAAGTGGCAGAGGTGCGCAATTTTTTTTATTTTTGACCAAAGATTGAGCTTATACAAATGTGTACCGAGTTTGATGAAGATATCTCATTCCGTTCAAGAGTTATAGCTAAAATAACATTTGGCTAACGTTAGCATAGATGCTTTTTTGGCGTACTGTTTCGCGTAAGAATCAAAATTTCAACTTTTTTTTTTGATAATTATTGATAATGAGTGTCCAGAGAATATTTCTGCGAGTGGTTTGGTTCTGATCGGGGGAAAAAAACCTAGGACTAGTTCGCAAAAGTAGGTTTCAGATATAACTCGATTTTGCAGGAAAACGATGCGCCGTAGAGCGAAAAAAGCAGCAGAGCAATTTTTTTTTGGGCTAACCCAAGGATTTGCAATGATGCCATGTTTTTGAGTCTACAACAAACGGTTTTACGAGCTCCAGCCAAAAATGTCTGAAATTTTTGTATTTTGCGCTGTAGCGCCCCCGTTAGGCCGATTGGGCCGGTTTCTTTGCGCCTGAGTAGCGAGCAAGACTACTACTACCTTTTGACCAAGTTTCAGCTCTCTAGGCCTTACGGTTTGGGGTTGCCCGTTCAGTTTTAAAGGCGGAAGAAGAATAATAATAATAATAATATAATAATAATAAAAAAGAGAAAAGCAACCAAATAATTCTATTGTTACTGAATCAAAAATTACAAAAGCAACCAAATAATTCTATTGTTACTGGAGCAAAAATGTTTTTTATGAAATGACAATGAAGGGAGCAACAATGACGTTTCTGAAATCCATGACGAATCTAAATCCATCTGAATGAATGACGTTGTACAGATTTGGTGAATTTTCATTGAATTGTGAATCAAATTTCAGTCTGTTTCTTATGCTTATCGCCCCTGCAACTTGTGTTCCCATTTTGGATATTTTCTGTGAAATTGCCTTGTAGAGTAATGAAACACAAGAACATTAGATGATCATTTGTCCATCAGTATAGTTGATGGCAACAGCTGTTGAGATATTGGTTGGTAACAATTGGTCAGCTGTGTTCACCAGCTATTGCCAACCGAAGTTAATTTTGGATCTTCTGTAGTTTATAATCCATTGGGTCCACGAGCGTCTGGGCTGCTACAGTGTTTGATTGTGGTTGTCAATGTGTTTGTGCAGGGATACGGCGGGGCAGGAACGGTTTCACACCATCACTACCTCTTACTACAGAGGGGCCATGGGAATCATGCTCGTATATGACATCACCAACGCCAAGAGCTTCGAAAACATCAGCAAATGGCTCAGAAATATTGATGAGGTCAGTCTTCACACAACCTTACTGCACCCCTCAGACAACATCAGAATAGACACAGTTCGGGGAATGGTGTTTTAAAGGGAAGTTCACTCAAAAATTTTTATTCAGTCATCATTTGCTGACCAAGTTTACCCAAACCTGTGTGAATTTTCATCGTCCGTTGATCATAAAACAAGATAAAACTATGGAAGTAAATGGGGAACAGAAACTTTTTGGTTGCCAACAGTGTTCAAAATAACGTGTTTTGTTTTCAACAGTTCAAATTTCTAATTTTCATTTAAAATTGAAGAATTAAAATAACTAGAATTAAGTCAACTAAAACCATAAAATATGGTTTTAGTTAACTCTGGCTCAGTGATGTATAAAATGAGTATGACATGAGCTGAATAGGACAATGTTGGCCAATAATTAACTGCCCAGCCCCAGAACAAATTCTGGGCAAGTGAAACCATATTGAATGCAGTTTTCCTTTATCTTGCATAGTTTTGTTCATAGTTTTTGAGACATGAATTTGTATTCAAATACAGAGTTTGTTTGAACAAGCATCTTCTGACGTCAGTGAAAAGAATATGGGAAGTATATTCTCTTCCCTTTTAAAAGTTGTTAAGCCCATTTATTTTACTAGCCTGACTATGCATGATCATATGGGTAGTTGCTTTTTATTGTTGTTTTGTTATAAATAGAACAGACCTGGAACCCTTTTTTGAGTCGACAACCGCTGGTGTAGGACATTTGAAGTTCCAGTGTTGTAAAAACACCAACTTAGAGATACATAGTCGTGTAGTGAAACTGCTGACTGTTTGATTTTCAGTCTGATGATTCATGCAGAATTTCCCAACAATCAGCACTTTCAAGAGAATTCATGTAACATGGGACTCCATGAGGGATGTGGTTGTGTGTTTGGTGGCCTGGCGTTCAAATCCAAGTTACTTGCACCACTGATGCAAACTCAGTTCTTCAGTATTGTTTCTTCTGTGACTTCTGAAGCTACTTTTAATTGAGGCTGTCAGTCTGGACATCTGTATTTTGTAAGAATGCATCATCTCAAATGTGTGCATGTTGTTACAGCACGCTAACGAGGATGTGGAGAGGATGCTGCTAGGCAACAAGTGTGACATGGAGGACAAACGTGTCGTACCAAAAGCCAAGGGGGAACAGGTAAGAGACTGTGGATGGATTATGAATTAGGATTAGGGCTGGGTTGAAAATATCGATTTCATTTGATTCTCATTTTGATGAACCTATATGTATTTTTAAGTCCCTAGAATCGTTCTGTGGTGTTCAGTTGATGCGTGATCAAAATGATTACCAGTTACTGCACAATGATCAAAATTACTACCAGTTACTGCACCAAATATACATGAATAAAAATCAGAAGGTGTTGAAACAACTATCAGTGTTTCAACCACAGAAAGATGTCAGTGAAACAATGTTATAACGATGCGTTTATCTCAAAAAAGCCATTCACTAACCATAAACTCAGTATTACGTTTTACTTTTACTTAACCTATTCAGTAATATTTAACGTATGTTTGAATAAATCTGTCAAACAAGTTGACATCCACTGTTTAAATGTGTAACAGTTATATTATTGACAATTTATTATAAAACTGCCTCGTGCAGTTTAAATGTTTGTTTACAGGTCACTTTAAGAGTAGTAATGTACCAATTGGCAGCGTTTATTGTATAGTTTATTATATTAATTTAAAAAAAATTTGACATGTACTGTCCCTGATTGCCTATACATTTAAATTAATCGATACTGAGATTGAAATTGAAAATCGAAAGCTTGTGAATCAAAATTGAATCAAATTGTGAAATTTGTCTCAATACCCAGCCCTAGTCAGGATGGGCAATTTGTCCACTAGTTGAGACATTTGTTAAAGGGATACTCCACCCCAAAATAAAATTTTGTCATTAATCACTTACCCCCATGTCGTTCCAAACCCGAAAAAGCTTTGTTCGTCTTCGGAACACAATTTAAGATATTTTGGATGAAAACCAGGAGGCTTGTGACTGTCCCATAGACTGCTAAGTAAATAACACTGTCGTGTCAAGGTCCAGAAAAGTATGAAAGACATCGTCAGAATAGTCCATCTGCCATCAGTGGTTCAAAAGTAACGTTATGAAGTGACGAGAATACTTCTTGTACGCGAAGAAAACATTGACCAATTCGTCTCTTCTGTGTCTCGTTGCATCACCGTAGCGGCATTTTGGAGAATATCTGCTGAACGCAAGCAGCTTACGCACTTCTGTGTCAGCCGCGCTGCACAGATGCGCTGTTTTCATTCAAATCAAAGCGTAAATACATGTAGAAAACGTATCCTTATGTTGTGGCTGACACTGAATAGCATACATAGTTTGCATTCAGCGGATATTCTCCAAAATGGTGCTACGGTGATGCGGAGAGACACAGAGGAGACAAACTGTTGAATACAGTCGTTATTTTTGTTTTCTTCGCATACAAAAAGTATTCTCATCACTACATAAAATTCAGATTGAATCACTGATGGCAGATGGACTATTCTGACGATGTCTTTCATACTTTTCTGGACCTTGACAGTGTAAGATATTTGGCAGTCTCGGGACAGTCACAAGCCTCCTGGTTTTCATCCAAAATATCTTAAATTGTGTTCCGAAGATGAACAAAGCTTTTACGAGTTTGAAATGACATGGGGGTAAGTGATTAATATTTGTCACCCTATAGAAGCACTTTGCTAAGTTTTGATATTATATTATATTATTATTATTATAAGAAACTTGTGTAATCGTCCTCGAATGGCTCCATACATATTAGTTCAGGCCTGCAAACACAACGAATGTTGACTGTATTTGTGCCGATCCTCAGATCGCAAGAGAACACGGGATTCGCTTCTTCGAGACAAGTGCAAAAGCCAACATCAACATCGAGAAGGCGTTCCTCACATTAGCAGAAGACATTCTCAGAAAGGTGAGTTCGGGAATGACTGACTGATGACACCATTGTTATTGTGCTTAACACTTTTAAGCAAATACATTGCAGTGTGGAACTGTAGTGATTTCATGTCATTTGATTCATAAATGCACAGCAGCTGATCTGTCTGGTATATTAAATGCTTGGTTTTGTTGCTTTTGGTGTTTAATTGTCTATGTAATACTCTATTTCTAATTGTGCCACACACAATAAATCATTCAAAATGAATTGAATGAATTTTTGACAACATAATACACTGTCAAATACAAATTGTAATCGGGCACTGTGTTTCTACTCACAATATCGCTTTGTTTTGAATTTTCTCCAAATAGGGGTTTGAATAGTTTTTTGCTTTTAGTTCACATCAACAAATAGGGGTTTGAATAGTTTGTAATCCCATAAACCGTTTTGATGGCTGATGGAAAATGAAAATGGCTGATCATTTATCAATGGATCATTGAATCATTAACTTAAAATGATTAATTTAAAAACAGATTCATTCAGAAACGAAACACTGCAGTGTTGCTCTGAGATACACAAATGTTCTACTTTGGTTATGTTTGGAGCTATTTTTCATTGACAATATAGAAAATATTGTGTCTAAAATGTAACTCACTCAATATAACTTATTTGTTGTTCTGTTGTATGAAATGAATATCTCAATTGCAGTTGCGCACACAATGTATGTTTTTGAAAACATTGTTGTTTGTGTGGTATTAACTATATAAATATAAAAACAAAAACCCTTAAAGAGTTTTTTTTTTTTTTTGCTTCCTATATCTGGAGTTATAGAGGTATTCGGTTACACTTTATTTTAAGGTGTCCTTGTCACAGTGTAATATTAATTAGCTACATGTATTTACTATAGGGTTAGGGATAGGATGAGGGTTTGGTCTAGGGCTAATTGCATGTAATTATGCCTAATTTATTAATTTTATAACAGTAAGTACATGTTACATGTAACAAGGACATCTTAGAAATAAAATGTTACCAGGCATTCTAATAGGCATCATCATGCAGTGAATGCTTTTGGACTTTCAAGATGTGTTTTTGTTTGTGTTTTATGCAAATTGAGTGACGTACTCGATAATGTCAGATCACATATTGTTAAAACAACAATTATGAAATTATTACACACCCCTAATGAACACTGTGGCTCTGTTTATTTGAGTATCCTGATCAGCCGGACAGCAGCCGTGACTCAACCAGTGGTGCGAGTTTGGCACTAGAAAGCGATCAAAACAAACCCGGGTTCATTCCAAAACTCAAAATGTGATATTTGCAAATCCAGAATGTTTGTTAATATCTATTTTGTGTTGTTTGTTTTTTCCGCAGACGCCCGTAAAAGAGCCCAACAGTGAAAACGTGGACATCAGCACTGGAGGCGGAGTCACAGGATGGAAGACCAAGTGCTGCAGTTGAACAGACACACACAGTTACTCACACACTTTACACAGACACACACACACACACAATCTGTTCTTCTATCTCTCTCTCTCTCTCTCTCTCTCTCTCTCTCATTCACTCATCCCTCATTTCTGTCTAACACTCTTCCGTTCTGTCCTTCTCACAGGATTCTCTGTAAAACACATCTCTAACGTTTCTCACACTCACGACTGCTTGATGCTGACATCATTTTTATTTCTGAAAAAAAAAAAACAACAACAAAAAAAAAACAAATGTAAAGAGAAAGTCATTTCATGTTTCTTCTTACTTATTTTAAAGTTTAAAGAAAGAAAGAAATGAATTTAAACAAAGCGCATTCACCACTACATAGAGACCGTCAGTGGACCTGGAGACGCTGTCCGTCGGCACAGAGGAGCGGCGTAGCGTTTCAGACAAGACTTTGTCCAGTGTTTTGGGGTTAGTGTTGTGTGTTAGTGTGAGAGATCTTCTCTAGCTGGGTTTTTTGTTCTTTGATTTGATTTTCTTTCGTCCGGTGCCTTAATGTAGAGCCTTAGAGCTCATCTCCCCCAAACACACATTTAAACATCACTTTTCTGTAACAGTTACGCACACACACACACTGGTCCTCTCCTCTCTGCTTGACCCGCTAACTCAACCCAACACGCACGAGTGGAACCATCCGGATTCAACCTGTTTGCTCAGAAGAGAATGGCATTATATATATTTTTTGTTTTGTTGTTTAAATTTAGTTTTATTTTTCAGAATGACTTGTTTTATGAATCTCCTCTGTATGTTTTTTTGTTTCTCTTTTTTTTTTTTTTTTCCTTCACAGTTACTCATTCTCTCCTGCATGCTGGTTTCTTTGGGGTTTTTGGGGTCCTTTGTAAGTTTTGCCATGTTTGTAATTCACAGGAAGTATCTCTTCTGGTTCAGACACGTGTCAGGGAGGGGAGCGTTCTCTTTGAAAATTCAAACAGTTTTGCAGATCCATTAAAAATAAGCTTGTTTAAGTTACATGTTGGTCTTGGTTATTGAAGCATGGACAGTTTGGTGTGTGTGTGTGTGTACACAGGTTTATATATCCAGGTGGGGACTTAAACCTGAATATACACTAGACATGTGCCGATATTCGGTAATGCGATATATCGCGGTAATGAATATGCACGATATTGTTATCGTGGGTACTTCTAAATACCGAGAATAATTAATTATATATTACAAATTATTCAGAATTTGGAATGCATTTTAAGAATACTTTTCCCATCAACTGGTCAAAATGCACAACACCGCTGTATGCTGCTTTAAGGACGCATGTGAGCTCTGATGTAAACAAGCACACATGAGAAGCACATGGAGGAACACGTGAGAGACGCGCTGAATGAAAGCACATTCACTCTCTGACAGCAGATGGCGCTAAACTGCAGAAAATGCAGCCCTTACCCTGGAAACCCCATAAATAAAAGCAGCTGCTACTTTCTAAACATTTAATTAAAAATAATTTAATATTTATATATTTCCATAAAGTTTTTCCACTTTAATCTGGACTGCAACATGCCCTAGATATTGTTTGAAAGTGTTTTGATTCTTTATTGTTCATTAACACTTTACATTAGGGCTTCATTAGTTAACAAACTGCCAATGAAAAATTCTTCTGAACATTCATTAATCTTAGGTATTCCAATATTTAATAACACATTGTTAAAATTGAAAGTTGCAACTTTATTTAATGAGCCTAACATGAGCTAAGTCTTGAATTTTTTAACAAAGATTAGTAACTTCTGTAGCAAATGTAGCTCTTGCTCATTGTGAATGTTAATGCATTAACTAAGGTGAACTAATGAGGTCTTATTGTAAAGTGATACCTATGGGTCTTTAAAGTTATTTTGTACTTTAATCGGTGTAAAACTTAACTTTAAATATATTTTTTGTATTGCTTTATTGTATTTAAATGTTCAGTTATTTTTGTTATAACCTGTTTTACTGTATTATGACCACTTTTTTGAAACTTAATTTCAATACCGTGATAATACCGCATACCGTGACAAAACATTATCAATTAATCGCAACAGAAAAATTTGATACCGGCATATCCCTAATATACACAGACTCGTGGGGATTCGTGTCACGGTGGGGACCTAAATTAAGGTCCCCATGGGTACAAAAGCTTATAAATCATACAGAATGAGTTTTCCTTTTTTTTTTTTTTTTTTTTTTTTTTTTTTTTTTTTTTTTTTTTTTTTTTTTTTGAGAAGGTAAAAATGCAGAATGTTTCCTGTAAGGGGTATGTTTAGGTGTAGGGTTTTGTAGGCCGATTAAAAAATACAGTTTGCACCGTATAAAAACCATTACGCCTATGGAGAGTCCCTACAAGGATAGCTGACCAGACTCTGTGTGTGTGTGTGTGTGTTAAAAAGTCTTAATTCACTCTTCCACAAAATAAGGCCTTTAAATGTCTTAGGTAAGAGCAGGAAGTCTTAAATTCATAAAGTCATGAAATTAAAGGTTGCATGCATTGCAAAAAAAAAAAAAAGTTTTTTTTCTGATTCAAATATCTAATCATCCTTAAATCAAGATACATTTACTTGAGATGCAAAATAAAGTATTGTTTTCTGAGAAACTGAACAAAATTAAATGAGTTTATGCTTAAAATACGAACAAATATGTCCATGAAGAATTAAAACTGGTTTTCCCTTTGAATTAAGTGTTTTATTTTATTTATTTATTTTTTTTCTTGAGCGCACTGGAAGATATTTGTTGTTTTAATCACAAACTCACTTCTTTAGTTCTTTAGAAAACGAGACTTGTTTTATGTAACTACTTATCCGATAAATGTATTTTGATTTAAGAATCTTTAGACATTTGCACCAAAACAAGACAAAAGTACTGATGCAGAACAGTTGTTTTTTTTCTTCTCCATATTCCAGTGTTCGGGACCAGGGCTATTCAAGCCTTAAATGTGTGTGTGTGTGTGTGTGTGTGTGTAAAAGGAATTAAAAAGTAATCTTCGGAAAGATTTTGTATTTTCAAATTTTGAAGTGTTGCTAATACAAGACATTTATATTTAGAGACCATACTGATATATTGTGTTCCATTCCTTATAGTTTCTTTACTTATTTTGCTCAAAATATAAAATGTACCTTCATATAACCTGCAGAAACCCTGGTTTATAGTTTCTGTGGGGCATAAGTACCTGAAAGACCACTCATCTGTACGTTTTGAAAAGTAAAAATGTATTTAAAAACATTTTAATTGAATTGGTTCGTTAAGTATTTATTCCTTGTAGTCTGAAAACGTTCAGTTCTGAGGATGCACAAGTAGTTTTTGGAATATAAATATTTCAGAATTGCAGTGATATTATAGCGAAAGAGAAAAACTGATCTAACATGTATTGCTGTTTAAGTTCTGATCATGAGATTTATGAAAATTGGGACTGATTTTAGCATTTTAAATTAGACCAGATTAATCAAATTATTAATTGATCAAAATCCTGTGTTGAGAATATGACTGTAGCGTGCATCTGTGCCGTGTGTTTCTGTCTCCTCCTGTTGGTTGATGGAAAAATGGCAAAAATCAGGAAAATTGTGAGAAACTTGTAGTCTAAAACATTTCTTAAATTCGCTGTCTGTATTGTCGCTTGTAATTCATATCGCTCTTCACCAAATGCTTCTAATATTTTAGCAGTGTTTTAGGGTAAAAAACAATCCTGATATTTCGTTTATACACAGACCTGAATTTGTCTGGCATTGCGAATTAAAAATGTGTCAAATGTGTGCAACTGTCAACTATTTGCTAATATGTGCTCGCGCATCACTGAAAAAACAAACATAAAATATGACATATAGGCTATTTTAAGCAGGACTATTGTAAATATATATATATATATATATATATATATATATATATATATATATATATATATATATATATATAATATTTATATTTATTTTTTTTTTTTTTTTTTTTTTTTTTTTTAAGTTTTGTAAGTAGAAGTGGCCTTATGTCTCACTTGGAACGAAGAGGACTAAGTTAAGTTAAATAGGAGTTAATAACTGTGTAAAATACATAGGCCCTAAAAGCAGCATATACAATTAGCAAATAGTATTAAGACAGCTGGTACGGACATATTTTTCTTAAGTTATCCCCAGCTCTGCAATATTTTATTCTCTAGGACATCCCCTTTGT
The DNA here is from genome assembly GCF_018340385.1 of Cyprinus carpio. Lineage (NCBI taxonomy): Eukaryota > Metazoa > Chordata > Actinopteri > Cypriniformes > Cyprinidae > Cyprinus > Cyprinus carpio. The sequence goes on along the minus strand of NC_056616.1, from coordinate 23,227,693 downwards.
CACTGCTTTCTTTATAAAATTAAAACAACTGCAGTTTGGACAAGTTATAAAAGGTTAAAAAAATCAAACATAAATTTTAACAGATAAACTGTTTACAAAAGGCTATCTGTTTTACAGTGTGTGTATGTGTTTACACTCTTGTTCATTTTTGTAGCATATTTTCCGGTTCCGGTCATGTTGTGTTGCGGAGTGTGTAAAGAGAGTTCAATTAGCCTGAATGATGCACAAAGTAATCTAAAACATGAACGAATCTCACAGTGACAGATAAAGTCACGTATATGATATAGGTTGTGAAAGTATTATAATGCATATAAAAATTTTGAACGGCATAATTAGCATAATTAGATTTCGAGGTTTGTCGTTTGTAGATGTTGATCATAACCACACGATGGCAGCACAGAAATGAAATCGTCATGTTAGTCCATATTTTCAGAAGTGAAGATGTGAGTTTATATTGAGATGAAGAGAATACAGCTGACAGCAGCCTTCAGCACCGATTACAAATGAATTTCCATTGATTATTGATTAACAGCACTGGAATTATGACAAGTGAAATATTATGATGATACAATCATAAAACAATTTTATTAAAGATTTGAAAAGAAAGACGGCAAGAATAAAACATTTGATGAAACCAATTCCTTTTATTGTCTGGAATACATGCCTTGTGTTACCTTCCAAAACTGTTTGTGACGTTAATAGATAATTACATAATATGACATATGAAGATACTTATAGAAGCCATAAAAACATTCGATGGGGTACAAATCAACATTTTACTTCAGCACTTTTAATTAAATTACTGACAATTATTTTATTTCGTTTAAAAAGTTGATCTATTGTAACAAATGCTTCAGTAGGCTACGTCATATTTGGAACCTTTGCAGCAGAATTCAAACAGTGAAACAGTTATGACGAACAGAACCATTCAAACCTCAAACAGCTAACAGACATTCTAAAACGGATATTGTAATCATTAAATTGTATAAAAATACTACAAGAGAAACACGTGACAACCTGCCCGATATAAACGTGACAATTTTCCCCAACATTACATTTATGAAAAATACTCTTGTCCTGAGAATAAACCTTCAGTCTTTCAGTTAAACTTCATAGAATAGTTGACTCTTAAAGCATGTAGTTTTACCGTGTTCCCTTGTTCACCCAACAGAGATATTAATAATAATATGAGTTTACTGGAATTTTAGTCTGGAGGACAGAATTCAAAAACATCATTCTACTGTAAGTTTATGTACGCAGTCAAACATGCATAACCACTGCTAGAGAAAACAAACATTTGTTAAACTCGACTTAAAACCTTATTGTTTCGCTGTGACAATAATAGCCCATTAAATCTGTCAAAGTAGTTTAGGTATGATGTTGTTAAAAACCACAAAAAGCTACTAAACTACATATTTTAATTATCACTGTTTATAATGAAACCATGAGGAAATATATAGGCTACTATTATTGTATGGAATAACCACAACAACAATAATAATATTATCCTTATGTTTAAATAATCAGTAGCTTTATTGCCTTAACGATTAAAATAATTCTATTGAGCTTCAAGAATTTAGCGCTATGAAGCTATCGTTCATAAACACAAGGACTATAAATAATCACCTTTTTAAAACTACTATGAATGTAAAACCCAAAATATTGCCTCAATTAAAAACAAACCAAAAATAGTCATAATACAACAGAACACTAATTGCTAAGAAAGCGAGCAAAAAAAAAAGTTTTCTGTAGCCTCGATATTAAATCTCTCACATTCAATATTTATTTAATTTATTTTTTTATATTTATTTTTTTTATATATTTTATTTAATCTCTTTTCTTCTCTATACAGCCTTCATATTTGTTGGCTTATTATTATTATTATTATTATTATTTTATTTTTTGGTAAAATTGTTTCATAAAAACGAATAAATCTTAAATAAATCTGGTTTGACACAAACCATGCAGGATTTTTGCATTTATCAATTTTAAACGACTCTGACAGACACTTGAAATTTCTGCACTGCCTGATTATAACCAGGAGATGGAGCAATACATTTTCCGCCCACATTTTCCTGCAATGATGACTGCTACTAAAATTCATATTGATTAGCTACTGTGAACTCTAAGGAAACAGGTCTGAGTTTTTATTTGCCTTGAAACACATTACATAAAAAAAAGTTACAAATCACAAACGTCTGTAACAAATATATGTGAATGAACACAAGCCTAATAGATACATAAAATAAAGTACAGCTACCGACCTAGAACGCTACTCTAGTAAGTCAAGCAAAAAACACTATTTGTTTTGTTTTTTGAAACAACTGTAAAGTTTCATGTGGAATCCGCGCATGGCAACTAGCGACACTCGCGCGCTCTCTATGGAGGATGCTGCGAGCTGAGATGCTTAACGGAACCGTGAGGACTCCGCCGTCACCAGCCGCCGCTGCACTATTCCGCCTGCAGATACCAACACAGCTGCGGAATACACACACACACACCCGTGTTACTGACGCCCCGGTAATGGCGGATGAAAGGTAAGATTGCGCATGTCGGCATATGATGAAACTGCAAGACTGTAAAATCAATAGGTGACTGATTATGATGTCTTTACATTCAAATTCACAAACAATCAATTTCATTCTTATTATATGAATCATGGATTTATAATAGGGTGTCCCTGAAACACTCTTAAGTGATCGCATCAGGCTAATAGACCCCCATGGAAGGCCTAATCGACAATTTCAGGAAAATAAAAATAAAATTATAATAAAAATAAATAAATAAAAACCAAGGCAGTGTCACTACATTAGCAAGATTTTAGTAATTTCTTCCCATGTTAACTTCACATTTCTACAAACTTTAATTTTGAACTGCCCACTTGACCATGCCGTTACCTACATTTTACTATGCAGAATTAGGTAGGCCCTAATTCTGCCTTTGAAAACATCTCAATTATACGTCAGCATCACCTGTAGCTGAGGCTTATCCGCTCCAAAAACTGCTGCAGAATATGGCAAGCCGCATTATCTTAAAATATTTAGTTAACTCGTCGTAATTGCATTTTAAATCAGTTAGAATACTCTATAATTAAATTGCAATTAAAAATGCAATTCTTACTATTAACAGTTATAATTAGAGAGCTCTCTAATTTAGTTATTAGTTAGAGCTCTGTAATTCAATTCTTACTAGCAACGATTCCAGTTAGAGAGCTCTACAAATGAATTTTTATTAGTCACATGTCTCCATTGACTTTCATTAATTTTAATTACAGAGCTCTACAATTTAATTCTTACTAGTAATCATTTCAATTTAGACAGCTCTCTAATGCAATTCTTAGTTATAATTATAATTGGAGAGCTCTCTAGTTCAATTATTACTTGCAACAATTCAAATGAGAGAGCTCTACAATTTAATTCTTACTAGTAAGAATTCAGAATAGAGAGCTCTCCAATTAAATTCTTACTAAAAACAATGCCAATTAGAGAGTTCTAATGCAATTCTTACTAGTAAGAATTCCAATTGCAGAGCTCTCTAATTCAATTCTTACTAGCAAGAATTCAAATGAGAGAGCTCTACAATTTAATTCTTAGTAGTAAGAATTAGGGCTGGGCGATATATCGAACGATATGATCATGCGTATCTAGTCAGTAAAGCCAGTTCCCTGATTAGCGCTAAATCGCCATCACCTGCTTTCAAATGGAGCGGCATTTAATAGACAGAGCCGTCATCAGGCGATTCATCTTCGATAATGAACGCGATATTGCGTACCTTGTCAGTGAACTACGGCTCTGTTTATTAAATGCCGCGTCCATTTGAAAGCAGGTGATGGCGATTTAGCGCTAATCAGGGAACTGGCTTTACTGACTAGATACGCATGATCATATCGTTCGATATATCGCCCAGCCCTAGTAAGAATCCAACAAGAGAGCTTAATTTAATTCTCCAATTAAATTATTACCAGCAAAAATGCCAATTATTGAGCTCTCTAATGCAATTATGACTAGTAATAATTATAACCAGAGAGCTCTCTAATTCAATTATTACCAGTAAAGATTCCAATTACAGAGCTCTAATTCAATTCTTACTAGCAACAATTCCAAGTTATAGAGCTCTACAAATGAATTTTTACTAGTCACATGTCTCTATTGACTTTCATTCATTTAAATTAAATTAATTCATTTAAATTTGTTTAGAGAGCTCTCTTATTTGAGTTCTTACTAGTAAGAATTCCAATTAGAGAGCTCTCTAAATCAGTTTTTACTAGTAATAATTCCAGTTTAGAGAGCTCTCCAATGAAATTTTTACTAGTAACAATCCCAATTAGAGAGCTCTCTAATTTAATTCTTACTAGTAAAAATGCAATCACAGAGCTCTCTAATTCAGTAGTTAGTACGAATTGCATTAAATAGCTCTCTAACTGTAATTCTTAATAGTAAGAATTGAATTGTAGAGCTCTAATTCAATTGTTACTAGTAAAAATGTAATTACGACGAGTAACGCTGGGAATATTTTAAGATAAAACGGCTTGCCATAGCAGAACCATTTCCCACACTGACGTCATTGCGCTGATTGACAGCCAGAGGGCGCTGCTGGCAGTAAATTCTTCCTACAGTAACCTTGCAGCAGACTGAACCACATCAACCCTGCCAATTTAATGTTTTTTTTTGTTTGTTTGTTTTTGGTCTCACAAGATGAAGATACGCCAGCTAGTGATTTTGATTTTATTATGCTTAAAATGGACCTTTAGTGACCAGTGACCTTTACTTAGTTTGTTATTTTCCTTGTGTTGATTTTGTCTTGAATGTAAGGATTGTTCACACAAAATGGCTGCCAATCAGAGCCCGTCATTCAATCATGTGTGTATCATCTTACAGACATTTTTATATCCTCACTGAAAAAGCATATAAGAGAACACGTTAATGGTGGTTTACGTTTTATTTTTATAAGAATACAAGTCGGTTGTTTGACCTGACAGTGTAAACAAATCTAACAGTTTAACCAGCCTATTATTATGAAACACAAGAATAGCAGTATTAATGTCATAATTTAATTTGTTTACAAGCAACATCGAATGTTCTGCTGACATTAAAAAACATCAAACGTTTACAGAAAAGTTGGTATGTTTTGAAATCTTAGCCTTCATCAAAAGAGCGTGAATGACTGTTTTTTATTTTTATTTTCAGCAGGTATTTGACGGGATATTTTTACGCGAATGGGCTTTACAAAGATTGTTGGAAGTTTTCTGAAAAGTTTCGTTTTATTATCCACATCAATTTGGATTTGAAACTTCAAGATCTCTTCACATCAGGCTACAGGTATAGAATTTCATCTTATTCTAGTAAACTGCTGACTTTTACTTAAACGCATCACTATAAAACACCCGCGTAAAATATTAATTCTATTGAAATATGATAGTAATGATTATTTTCCTCTGTGTGTCTTAAATCAAAGCACGTGATTGTGCACCCCTTCCCACATTTATTATTCGCGGTTTGGATTAAAGGAGCGATTTAAACTCCTCTAACATTTCACAGGCGCTATGAAATATTCATGCTGGAAAATTCCTCCATTCTGCACAAATGCACGCGCCACCAGCAGCACAAACAAAACTTAAACGAGCCTCGGTCGGTGCATTAGCATAAAACCTACAACATAAGATGTTTAGTTAGGCTATGTCACATGTAAAAAAAATAAAAATAACCATTGCACTATTTTTGACTTCTTGACAGGGTCAGACACGGAGCACATACAGCATGGCCGTGCACTCCGTTTCAGGTGAGTGAGATATTTATAAAGTGTGTCTTCTAGAAATAAATACGAACATAACAGCTAAAAATAATAGGCTATCCTTTCTGGGAGCGCGCAATGCTACCTGTCTGAATGGTCTGAGAGCTGATGCTTTATGAAACCATGTCACAATCACATATCATCATCATATGATTAAACTATTTAAACGGGGGAACAGACGTGGTCAGGTTCTTTTACAAGGAGCGACTGAAAGACAGAAGGAGAGGAAAAGAATCCATAATCCTCCAACAAAAATTCAAATCGACGTCATAATGAATGCATATAAATTAAAACAAAATTGTGACGTAATAAGGGAGCGTTCAGGCGGAATCAGCCACCAACAGAAATAACCCATGTTTGATCTCTCACTATTTTACAGGGAATGTTGTTGCATGCTGTTACAGACTAAACTTTTGAAAATCATATAAAATACATTAAATATAGCTAATAGGCTACATTAAGCCAGTTCATTTCCAATATAAAATCATTACAAAATACACAAAAACTAAAGTAAAGATAGCTAATAGGCTACATTAAGCCAGTTCATTTTTATTTTTATTTATTTTATTTTTTTGTAACGACTAACCCAGATAAAATCATTAAAAAATACACATAAATGAATGAATACAAGCTTTCGGTTTTGTTTAACGGTTAATTTTTATGTAGGCTACCGAAATCAAGAAGACAAAAAATTTACCTTTTTTGTTGTTTTTGTTGTTAAAAAAAATGTTATAAGCATAGCCTTCTAAAACGTTGTCTTTTGCGTTTTTAAACAGAAATAAACCTGATAATAAACCGGGAATCTAATAACGTTTTAAAACGTTTTTGCAATTTAATAGAAACGAAAAATATAGCCTAAACAACATCTGAAATGTTGATCAACTGATCATCTCTCTGTCTCAAATCTTTTTGTGTGTGACAAAAATGTGCCACAATTACGATAAAGACTAATATTTTAAGCAATGATCAAGCTGTGAAAATGAAGGCACTGCATAGGAATTTAACAAAAAAAAATCCCTTTTTTTAGAGATATCTATTTTAACTCTTCAGTTTATCATATAGTGCACATAAAACTGTTTTTTAAAATGAATGAGACTATGTCAGAACTGTTTTAAGAACTAATTAGGCTATAATCCAAATATGATACAATTCCAAAACCGTTTTAATAACTAATAAAACTATAACCCTAACATTATATTGAAACCTCAATTGTATTGGTCTTTGTGAGGACAATCAGCCCGATCTCACGGCAATTCGTACACGAGTGAGGTCGTAGCAGCCTTCACATGTAAAACTGAGAATGAAACCTTTAAAACAGCAGCCTTCACATGTAAAACTGAGAATGAAACCTTTAAAAACATCCTCCCCTCATACTTGATATTTACCTTTGATTATTATCAAGTCGGTTTAAAGAACGGTCGGGTTTGTATTGGCTTCGGTGGATAATTTTGGAGAGATGGAGGATTGAACGAATGCAGCATTACATCAAAAGAAAGGAGAAGAGCTGAATAAACTATGTGAACTCTATTGACAACTATGCGTTTCCTCAGGGGTTCTGCTGGGTGGGGGTGGGTGAGGTGAAGGTATGGCGGATCCCAACTCCTCAAACAGACCCTCCAATCTGTTGGTTTTGTAAGCACAGATCACCTCTGTAAACCTTCTGCTGCAAACTCACTTAATTAATGGGTTAAACTGGGATCTTGTCTCCTAGCAATGTTGGAATATTTCTATATTCACTTTGGAGGCAAAGTCGAAATAAATGGCTAATCTGAAGCCCCTTTGGAGTGTTTTGGGGTCCATCTTATTCAGTATGTGTTTGAAAGTTCTTGTAAGTGAAATTGAGTTTTATTTTTTTTAAATATTGAGCTTATGAATGAACATGTCAATTGGTGAACCATTTTGCATTTCAATAGCACTAATTTGCATAGTGCTGATTTAAAAGATAGTTTAACATTCTTCTGGTGTTTGATTATGAGTTTAGATTTGAAGAATCAGTGTCTAAACTGCTCTGACAGAGAGAAAAAGTTTGGTTTGTTTATTTAAAAAGAAAAGAGGTCTTTCAGACGTTAAATTTTAAAAGTTTAACTCTTGCTAATCAAAACAAGTTTAACATTTGCTAATGAATGATTCAGGATTGAAACAATTTAAATGTTAAGGAATATTTAGCTTTAGTGTGTATTACTGATTAATCTCTTTTATGCACAATTTTACATATAAATTGAATTGCAAAAGTAGGCTATTTTGTTATGGATTTAATGATAGCTTTAATTTAAACTTAAGGCATTCATGACTATAGCCTATATATATAATCGATACTTCTATGTGGGTTTAGGAAAGTTTTTAGGGTGTTGTTATTCAATCCAGCATTAAACTCAACAAGTCAAAATCAATTAACATTTATATGTAGCCTAATATTCATCGGAAATAAAAATAACAAGTTTGAATAACCTGCTGATGAATTACACCTCGCTTTTTCTTGTTTTATTTTTCTAAACTCTAAGCATATTTTTTAACCTCAGATCAATAGCCTGTTCCTCCGTGCTGTTGATTTAAATGACTTTCTGAAGTCACGCGGACCCGTTTTGCGTTTCCAGTAGCTAGACATAAACCACCGAGTAACATCTTTATTTATCGGTCTGTCCTGGAACTTATTCGATGTTTGCGGACTTTAACGGGATCAAACGGGGACATTTAGGGTGTGTCCATGACCTCCTTGGACGTGTTTCCCGGAGCTCGCGGGGCAGTTTTATGAATGGTGGATGGGAAACCCTCGTGCAGGAAATGAGAAACTCCATAACATCTGACACCGGTGACCAGATCCGTGACCTGCGCCGTAATGGCACGACCACCATCCATCTCTTCCACACACCAGCAAACACACACAGCATCTCCGACATCAGAACTGGTGCAGGGGGTGGGGGGATTGGGGGCAGGGGTGAATTCCGGAGGGTGGTCTGCATGGATGGGTGGGGGTGGGTGACATGGGTGGAGCGTAGAAGCGGTGGGGGTAGATGTTGATTCACTCTTAGTCCTCCAACGTGTTTTTCCTCTGACTCAAAGACAGAGAAAAACATCCTCTGCCAAGGCACCAGGTTTGATCACGAGCTTGTCAGAAACGTTTACTGAACGAATGTCTTGTAGAAACGAAAACATTGCATTTTTTTTTAACAGGAGACAATTATTATTAATTTTCCATTAGCCTAATCTTTGCATTTCAACTTGTTGGTTTAATGCACATGTGACTAGTTTTTTTGAGTTCTGTGCACATAGCTCCAATTCAAAAGAACACAAAAAGCACAGAAACAGAAAAAGTCTGTGAAAGTATAAATGCATTTCATCCGTTCCATATTTTCATTTTTAGAACATTCCATTAGATTGTATGGGTTACATTTTGGGTTCAATGTGTATGTTTACCATGTTTTATTACTTTATATACCAGGAAAAAAGTGGGTAGATTGCTAGTTGTTGTTGTTGTTGTTTTTTTTGGAACAGTGCTTTATTTTCATGAATCAACAGATCATGTAATTTGAAGGTTAAATATAGCCTATATATAGCCTTCTTTTGCAATACACTATACTAGATACTGAACTTTCTAGATGTTCATTGATGTAGGTATCATCATGTATATATTTTCAAGTGTGCAAAGCTGATGTAACCCAGAAAAAAATCCATGTGTGTGAGGGCTCGGTCATTAAAGATCTTCTTATTCTAAATCAGTCTCATTGACGTTTGTACTGCAGCAAACAACAAATGCAAACTGCAGTTCGCTTCAACAACCGATAATTAGCTAGTGATGATCTCATTTCTGCCGAACTATAATATGGAATATTTTGGAAACGTTTAAACAAAAGCAAAAAGGCAGTAGCAACAGCAGAAGAACAGAAATATTTTTAGTAAATTTTAAAGGAAACCAAATGCGTACATAAGAAACGTTTCCGTCTTTTTGGTTAAAGATATAACTTAAAACAACTGTACATAATAGGCTACAGTTAAATAAGCCTACAGTTTAATGGAATAGTAGACTACACTTCTAGAAAAACTACTACCCTCTGTGTAAAGAGATGCATTCTGGAAAACTTTTGTTGTTGCATTTCGCTACAACAAGCGTTAAAAATGAAGCGTTATACAAGTATTTACTTTCATAAGACTATAAAGTATTGTGACTGTTGTTACAAGCGGTTGGAATTTGGTTACATAACGCATCATTTAAATTGTTACATATAAATAAAAAATAAAAAAATAAATAAAATGCTGGACTTTTTATGGTCTCTCGAATGACTTACGGAACACGCACAAAACCGAGATTAGACGTCATAACGCGCGTTAAAAAGCTGAACCTGATGCTTCTACGTGACGCAGCTGTAGAGCTGTAGTCCAGCCCGGTTCCGAGTCCGCTCCCTCTCCCGGGCTCACGGAGGAGTCACGTGTGCAGCGCTGCGAGTGAGCGAATGAGAAACGGAGAGCGGGAGAGAGAGAGAGAGAGAGAGAGAGGGAGGGAAAGAAAGAGAGAGGGCATAGGAGATGTTAAAAGAGACATGACAAAATATCCAAAAAGGAGACGCACGCCGTACCATGCGCGCTAAATTTGTGCCCGCTGGAAATCGGGATGTCGGATCGACGGTGACGCGCATCACCCCATTTCACGGAGGAAACGATTTCGTTGGAACTTTGGAGGAGGGTCCGCGGGGAAACATGGCCGAAGGTTACGATGCCTTTTTTTTTTTTAAACATTTCTTTTCACGCGAACTCATATTGTCCACCGCGCTTTGTTTACGTTGTTTGTACCCTAAAGAAGAGCCTTTTGAGCCGGCGGTAGTGGGGGGGTGGGAGCGAATACGGGGGGGTGGGTAACGTGTGCACACCTGCCCCACGCCAGGCGGTTCACATTCGGTAGATGTGCAAGAAGTTACATAGTGTAGCTAATAACTAGGTACATTGAGCAATAGCAATGCACTGCGCCATCCCATCTGAATTATAGCTCTACTTTTCATTGAGTTTCTCCAGTTTTCCAGAGGGTGGGTTGTAGACAAGGGTGTGAGAATATATACAAGGTTAAAGTACCTAAATGCAAAAGTTTAACAGTTTGTCACTGAAAACCCCCATATAGGCCTATTGATGTAAAATAAAGAAAAGGGGGCGTCTGTAGTGGGGGTTACGGCCCTGGTTTGGAGACACATCGTTGCATTGAATGCATGTTGTTGAGTAGTAGTTGGGGGATTTCCCTCAGAAATGCTGCCCACGCAGATCCACGGTCATTGTGTACACACCGAGAACAAAGTATAGGCTACTCTCAACATCATGGGCTTTTCTCCCTTGACCGCACAGGAGGGCCGCGCAAAGGTGTCGGGTCGCCGCAGATTCTGGCTGGCTCGGGTTACTGCAAGTGGTTTAATGTCCGCATGGGGTTTGGATTTATATCGATGACCAGCAGCGAGGGGAAGCCAGTGGACCCTCCACTAGACGTGTTCGTTCACCAAGTAAGTCCAATAATGCATGTGCTGGGTCTCAGCCGTTCAGCTCCTCTGAGTCTTTTTCACGTTATCTGTCGCATCTCATTGACATCAGCAGCAGATGTGCTCGAGGAAAGCAGAAGTAAACATGCGCGTGTGTTTTCATCCTCTGTCACTTTAAGAACGCTAAAAACGCATCTTCACTCTCCATTGATATCACCAGACGAACGGCGCATTAGTAGTAAACACTGAGGTATTTACGATGCAGCTTTTAAAGGAACCTTTATTAGGACGAGAAAAGAGAGAGTAGCTCGCGACAGTGGCGTTTATTCGCCTCATGCTCACAGGAACATGTCTGATAAACCTGCCAACATGTCGGAAAATGTGCCACACGGAGCACACGATGATCAGACGGCGTTCACAACCAGAATTTTGAAAAATGGCAAGCGATTTCGGTGTGAACTGTTGTACTGAACATCATGTGCTCTCATGTTTACATGGGTGTAGTTCAGCCCCCTTTCACAATATTTCGTCTTCTTCTCGTGGACATTCAGAGCTAAATCAATACGGACACATGTACTAAACCGGAAATTATCTCCTTTCATCATTTTCCAGTCTTTCCAAGGCACCTTAAAATAGCATACGCAGACTTATAGAACAAAAGCAGAGGTTTCTTCTGAGTTTTATTAGCACTCAAGCTCACTGCACTGTCGTTTTGAGTCAGTTTTGCTGCTTTGTTACATTGTGTTCTTGTTATCTGTTGGTGATAATATTATCAAGCAGCGTTATGTTTATACTGCTGGATGTTAATGAGATGTTAAAATGATTCCTGGGACTTAACATTTCCATTGTCACAAGACAAATCTGCATAATCCTTTAAATCTGAAATTCAATAACATAACAGCTAGTTTGCACAAGTGGCTATCTATCTTTCTTTCTATCTATCTATCTATCTATCTATCATCTATCTATCTATCATCTATCTATCTATCTATCTATCTATCTATCTATCTATCTATCTATCTATCTATCTAGTATTTTTTAAAGAATTTAAAACCGTGTAAATATCTTGAGTTATTGAAATCACAGTTGTGCATTCTTTTCTCAAATTCAACAGTGTTTTAATAATCTTTTATTATGATGTGTGTAACCAAATTACAATTGCTGAAAACCATTTTTTTATGTATTTATCTTGTGATTAGTGTTTTTATGGAAATATTAGACGTGTTGTTTTGTTTAAAAATGCAAATTTGTTGAATTGGAGTATAAAAGTTGAATCAGCACAGTTAAGGAAATTGATAGCATTCTAAATATGTACTGAATTATTTGAAGTGATCTAAAACAGGCAGTTTGTACATTGTTATCTCCAAGATTGTTTTGAGGCAAATTTAATAAAATTTTCATTTAAATTAAAATTTTATGTGGACCTGAATTTTTGTGCATGAGCTTAAACATGAACCTCTTGTGCTAGTAGCCCCTAAACCTGAGTGCATTCTGGGAAATGCAGTTCTCAAAAAAGACAGACAACAGCCAAATACACAGTCAGACTGTTAAGCATGTCGTTGAGTCTAAAAACGTACTGATAGCATATGTAATATATAATATTATATAAATAATTAAGGCAAATTATTAGAAATTAGCTTGTTGAAATCAAATGAAATCTCCACATCTGTAGTTGCAAATTCAGCAGATTGTCTCCTGAATTATCTGTTGAAATGCACAATAAATGCACTAGTTACTCTGTGTTGTAAAGCACAGGTTAAACCATGCTGTCTTGATGTTAAATGTGAAATCTGTGTACATAGGTTAAGCATGGAACTTTTCCTACCTTGCATGCATTAGAGTAGTTATTATAAGAATGTCTTGTACTACTGATAAAACGTTTCTGATAAGCATGAAATAAACAATTATACCGAATGCGTTTGGAAAACGAAGACTGCTTTTTCTTCATTGCATGGGAAAGTGTACCGATTAGAGTCGTGTTTGTCATCTGGAAGAGCTGGTTGGTTTATTTTTGTGTGTAGTCAATCCTGTGTTTCCTTTACTGTACATGAAAATCCTGAAACCAGCAAACACACAGTGGCTTCCAGAGATGTGGGTGTAAAATATAATGGCGATTTTTGCATAAAACAATTTAATGATAGCAAATTAGTTTTCACTGATGCTTTTACATTTACTTTGGTGCATTATCTTTTCACGGTGGTGTTGCATGAGCAAAATACTGCATTTTAACTCATCCAAGTAAGCAAATTATTATCTGATATTCCCAAAATGCGTAAATATTTTAGTCTATGACAGGTTAGCTGCACTATTCACTGTTTGCAGCATTAATTTGCTTGTTTTGAACCCTCGAGCTAATTTTAGCATCATGCAGATGCAGGTCATGATGTTGAGGCTGCTTGTGTGTGTGTTAGACAGACTAATGGCAGAAGCAGCTGTAATCCATAACATCTCTAATAAAGATTTGCATTTCGCTGCTATGCGGAGGTTTATTTGGATTCTTTGTGTCTGAATTCTGCACGTACATGTGCCTTCATGCTACATTGAAAATGAAAAAGCTTTTATCCTGCGCAGGGTGTGTGTTTGTGTGTTGTCTAGGATGTGTGATAAGCACAGTGTGTATAGCCGATTATTCCTTTAGTGTGTGTCTAAACCTGATATTATGTATAGAAACAGAATGTTTCGTTTGGCAGTTCATCAAAAAAAAAAAACACCCCACATTTCTTACAAACAAGAACGAACTGTGTGCTTTAGCACAATACATGTATGCATTTGGCAGACGCTTTTATCCAGATTGTTATTGTGTTTTTTTTTTTATCAGTTCATACAACTATGGGAATTGAACCTATGACCTTAACGTAGCTATGCATTGCTGTTTGTGTAATGTCTGCCTAAGAAAATGTATTGATGTCTTTTCCCTTTATGAGACATTTTCAGCCAAAACTGGTTTTGAGATATATATTTTTTTATTCTTTGCATATTTTATGATGTATATTGATCTGTAGGTGTTAAAAGAAGAGCTATCATAAACTATTATAGCTATGAAGTTGTAATTATAAAAGTAGCTGAAATAAAAATTGTATGAATGAATTGGCATTGCATATGAATATGTAATCAGCATTATTTCATTAGTATTCAGTTGAAAACTATTGACTTGACAGCTGATTTTTTTTTTTTTTTTGAAAATAATTGTAACATATATAATGACTATAATTTAAAATGTAATTTTTAAAATTTGTTATATATTAAATTTGATGAAGCATCTTTCTCAGTGCATGTTTATTAATTGTACTTTTACTTATGGTGCATATATGTTTTTTCAACCAAAAGTTGGCTACACTTTACTTTGAAGCATTTATGTATAATTCTTTATAAAGTTATTAATAATGTAAATTATAATGCGTTATTTTTTAAAGGTAAATGTTAAAATGCATATAATATTTGCATATTCCTTGTTACATCTGAAATTGGTCGTTTGCCATGTTCTAATCCATTATACTTTCTAAAGGTGTTACAATGAATAAATAAGTATTAGAATTGTGTTTACAGTTATCATACAGTGCATCATAAAGTGCTTTACAAGGCATAATTAATGCATTAAAATAAATTTTTAATGCATTATATATAAAGGCTTTAGGTAAAGTGTTACCGTTGTGACATTAGCCTCCTTTAATGCAACCAGTACATCAATACAGTATCCTCATTGAAACACACCAGTGTTTCAGATCTCCTACAAATCCATGAGCTGTTTGTGTCAATCCAGGACAGGAAAAAGTATGAATCAGAAGAAAAGAGAACGCGCGTGTGTGTGTGTGTTTGTTTGTATGCGTAAAGAGGATTTCAGTGTGTGTGTGTGTGTGTGTGTGTGTGTGTGTGTGTGTGTGGGGGTTGGGGTCCTCTAACATTCTTTAAAAGAGGAATTTCGTTAAAGACAAAAAAGGGAAAGGAGGCGTGGCTTTGGCCGGCCCTCACACTCCAAATCAACGCACTGCAGTGTGTGTGTGTGTTTCATTAGGAGCTTTGTGTTTGATTCTTCCGAATGCTGCACCTCCTGCAGTGTTTGTGCGTGTGTGAGTCTAACCGCACGAATGCATGTTTATAAATGTGTCCCTGTATATGACTCGATCATTTCATGTGTTTTTACACTATTAAAAATAAAGGTTCTTTATTGGCTTTGATGGTTCTATGAAGAACCTTTAACATCAATGAAACCTTTCCATTGCACAAAAAGGTTCTTTAAAGTGGAAAAAGGTTTTTAAAATGTTAGGTAAAAATGGTTAATTTAAGAACCGTTTACTGAAAGGTTCTTTGGGGTTGTTCTTCTGAAATGGTATGATCAATAAGGCATGGCAAGTTATATGAGATTCAACTAGGCGAGATTGAAGTAACTTGTAGAGCCTGTTTGATGACACTTACAATTTTAAGGCAGAGAATGAAGGTTTAAATTTGAATTAATTTTTTTTATTATTATTATTATTTTTTTTTTTTACAATGCTTTGGTAGTGTTGTTTTTGGATCCTTTATTTATTTAGTTTGTGCAGTGATGTTTTCCCTTTTATATCTGTTTCTCACTTTGCTATAGTTTGTGCGCAAATTGATCTCCAGATGTGAACTTAATCTGACAAAACCTCTATGCTGTCATTTCCCATTATGAGAAATGTTAAACAAAAACTGTTATTGATATAAATTGTTTTATCTTCATTACTTTAAATTTGAACTTGTACATTTTATCTTGTATACAGACCTCTATAGGTTGTTGGTTAAAAGTACTCAATTACAATGAGCCATGTACGATGCCAGATTGTATTATAGCTCATCAATTGTAAAAATAAATACACTGAAAAAATAAAGCCTCTAACTAGAGTTTTGCACAGCAATGCCATAGAAAAACCATTTTGGGTTCCCAAAAGAACCTTTCAGTGAACAGTTCTAAAAAGAAAAGTTTTTTTTCTTAGTGTGAAGAACATTTTAAAATTCCAAAGAACATTTTATTTTCACTTTATATAACCTTTGGAGTAATCAGAAGGTTTCATGGATGTTAAAGGTTCCTCACGGAACCATTAATGCCAATAAAGAACCTTTTTTTTAAGAGAATATAAAATAAAAATTGTATGACAGGTTGAAGTTCTTAAATATTTAATCAGCATTTATTTCTAACTTTACTATAGCTTAAAGGAAAATTAATCTCTAGAAGTGTGTAAAATCTCCCTTTGAGGACAACTGAGGACAAGTTTAACTGGAAAAATGTTTTGGAGTGTACATTGTTTTTTAATTCTAGAAATGCTGTTCTTTTAGGGATGGGTTCTGCGGTATGTCCTTATTTACATAGCTAGTTAAATGTGTGTGTGTGTGTTGTGAGGTTTCTCTGGGCCCCCAGTGAGATGAAGCTCTCATCCAGACTCCTCCTCTCACTGCTGCACCGATCTCACTCCTCCTCTAACATACATGCTGCTCTCCTCATCCTGTGCTCCTTCCGTTTGTTGTTTAACTGCTGATGCCAATACTGATATCTAGATGAAATATATGACAGCAGATGAGATGCACAATTCCTAAAATTGGCACTTATTTTACACAGTAAATAATGAAGGTTGAAAATGTTTATTATGTGAAATCGACATTTATAAACAGATTTAAAAAGAAACTAAGAATTAAACTAATTTAAATCAAGCAAGCTGACAAGTATTTTATATTATATGTGGGAGTGTGATAATTCAGGTTTACAATCACAGGATTATGAGACCTATAATGGATGCATACATTTATGCTCATTCCTGTTATGCAGAATGTTTGTAACGTGAAAACTGAATACGTTAATGTTTGTGTTGTGATTTAAGGAAGTGTTTAGGGGTTTAACAGCCAGAAACTTTGAGTGTGTC
This sequence comes from Cyprinus carpio, assembly GCF_018340385.1. Taxonomy (NCBI): domain Eukaryota; kingdom Metazoa; phylum Chordata; class Actinopteri; order Cypriniformes; family Cyprinidae; genus Cyprinus; species Cyprinus carpio. The sequence goes on along the minus strand of NC_056616.1, from coordinate 23,210,577 downwards.
AATTAAGGTTAATTTAATATATATATTTTGTTATTCTTTTAACATGTTTTAGTGTGATACAAACCAACTAATAGCTTATAATCCCTTCTTAATACTTTTTTCATCTTGGCAATTTTGTAAGTTAAAGGAATTTTACAAAAGGCTAACGGGATAGATTGTGATATTGAGAACTCAAGAAAAACAATAAATTAATTCCTAATTAAAACAAGTTTCTCAAGTAATTTTGTATGAAATATTTTGATTAGAGAAACTAAAGATGCAGGAACAATTGGTAATGTTTTTATTTGTTTTAATGTTTTTAATTATTGTTTTTGAGGTGTATAATGCACTGCAAAAATAATATCTGCTCAAACTAAGGTTTATTTAAAATTCAATGTACTCCCAATTTAATACTAGTAATAATACTGTATTTGTATTTATAGCAGTAAATGTAAATATATTTTCGTTTATTTTCTATTCCCTGTTGTGAAACAAACAAAACAGGAATGAACATGATTTTATCTTTAAAATGATTAGGTTTATACTGAGTTTAATATTTCATTTAGTATGTTAAGACCCATGAGGAGATGAAAATGCCGTATAACAGGAATGACCCAGAACATGTTATGAATGTAGTTCATTATCTGCCTTAAATTCTTTTATACTCTTTTATAGATTCTGTTTTCATCGAAACGTTTGTTCTGCTTTTACTTGAGCTTTAATTTTCTGTTTTCTCCATTATTGTCTTTAGTATTCTTTCTCACTCTCTCTATCTTGTTTTGTTCACTGTCATTTCTTTTCTTTTCTTCCAGAGCTCGATCTCTTCTGCATCTTGCTCTTTTATTCTCCATTTCACCATTTGTTCAGTTCTTCATTTCTCCATCTCAACACAAGCTGCAGGTCACATGACTTCCTCCTTCAGCTATGCCCATATATGGAGTGAGTGTGTGGGTGGAGCCAGCTGCTGATCTGACAAAAACAAATGCTCACTTTCCAAGAGTTCAGTCACAGCTTTGTAGCACTGAAATCTAATGATTATAATTTTTTTTGTATATTTGTCAAAAAAAAATTGCAATGTATTTTTTTAAAATGTATTTTTAATTAACAATTTTTTAAATAATCTAATTTAATAATCTTATTAATGCTTGACTTTTTGATTAATGTTCACTGGTTGAATTGTTTCTTGAATGAAATAAAAAAAAGCTCTGTTTATTATTTTGCTAGTTTAATTTTAAGACTTGATTTGTAGTCTCATAAGACATATCTATATTTGATTAAAATCACAAACTCATTAAACGAAGTGTCTTTTTTAAGAAAACATCTGCCAAGAGCACAAATGTTAAATGTAAAAGTGAGTTCTGTTTAGAATTGTTTTAAATCTCAAGTCAAATGGTTTGAAAAGGCAACATAAACCAGATACCAAAAGCTATGACTTCTTTTATGTTTTTAGACAACTGTTTATGTTTGCTTTTCAAATATAACGAGCTTTCAGTAAAAGACAATAAGCTACACTGGTGTGTTTTATTATAATGAAAAAACACAAAAAGTAACAAAAAAAATCATAACAAACAAACATTAAATGTAGTTTTGATTCTGTTTCTATTTGTTTTCTGTGCATATTTTTTATTTTATCATAATTCAAACAGACACAAACATAAAATCAGTGTGAACATCTAAATCGTCTCTTTGATCGAACTGTTTCAGTTCTTGTTAAATGTTTTGTAATTCTGTATATTCACACTCATTTAGAAACAATGTGATCATCTTCAAAGGCATTTTTAAAATGTAAAATTAAAGGTAGTTCAATCAGACGTGAGTTGACCGTGCACACACACACACACACACACAGAGCTCATATCCGGCTGCTATCAGGAGTGTGTGTGGAGTGATGTAGTGTGTGTCAGCAGATCAAATACTGCGTGTACGTCTTGTAGTCAGAGCAGAAGTGTGTTGTTAATTTAACGCAGGGAAACGGGATGCCTGTGTGTGTGTTTGAAGGGGGGTGGGCAGAGGTCAGAGGTCACAGTGAAGGATTGAAACATGTGGAGGAGGGGTGATGTGCGATACGTCCGGGCCTTTGGTGGCGCTCTCTGTATTTCTCCCTCCTGCTTTCTGTCTTCCGTCTCTTGAGTTTTTTTGCTTTTTTTTCCCTGCAGTGAGCAGAACAATGTGACACACATCTTCTCCTGTGCTCATGGATTACATTTCTTAACTGTGCTTTATTGGATGAGTTCAGACATCAGAAATGTGTCTTCTGCTGCACTGCTTCTCTCTGAACTTTGACCTGGAAATAGAAGCACAGATTTGGTGTAGAAACAATTTTCACTCAGAAAGTGCTAGTAAAGAATTGATTACAAAGAATGAAGTAAAGCATTGAATCACACATATTTTAAAGTAGAAATAGAAAAATATTATTTTCTCGCTAAACAATTAATTTTAATAAAACATTTACTTACAATATGTTTTTAAATATTTAGAAATGGAAAGTGTTTACAGTTTATTTTCACACTACAGATCCAGATAGAAAGAAAGAAAAAAAGAAACAGAAAAAGATAGACAGTAAGAAAAAAGAAAGAGAAAAAGATAGAATGAAAATAGAAAGGAAAAAGACAGACAGACAGAAAGAAAAGAGAAATAGACAGAAAGAAAAAAGAAAGGAAAAAGATAGAAAGAAAGAAAGAGATAGAAAGAAAAAGATAGTAAAAAAGAAAGGAAAAATAGAAAGAAAGAAAAAGAAAGGAAAAAAGAAAAAAGAATGAAGGAAAAAATAAAAAGTGATAAGAAAGAGAAATAAAGGAAAAAGATAGAAGAAAGAAAGTAATAGAAAAAGAGACAGAAAGAACAAAAGAAAAAGAAAGGAAAAAATATATTGTATTTTTAAAGTATTTATAAATGGAAAGTGTTTACAGTTTATTTTCTCACTACAGATCCAGAAAAAGATAGACAGAAAGAAAGAAAAAAGAATGGAAAAAGACAGACAGACAGAAAGAAATAGACAGATAGAAAGAAAAAAGAAATAGAGTAAAAATAGATGAAAGAAAGAAAGAAAAGATAGATAGTAAGTAAGAAAGAAAAGATAGACAGTAAGAAAGAAAAATAGACAGAAAGAAAGAAAAAAGAAATAAAAGATAGAAAGGAAAAAGATAGAAAGAAAGAAAGAAAGAAAGAAAGAAAGAAAGAGAGAAAGAAAGAGTAAAAATAGATAAATGGAAAGAAAGAGAAATAAATAAAGAAAGAAAAAAGAAAGGAAAAGGATAGACAGGTCGAAAGAAAAAATAAAGAGAAAGAGATTAAAGAAAGGAAAAAGACAGACAGACAGAAAGGAAAAAGAAAGAAAAAAACAATTATTTTTATTCTATGATTTGATAGATAATGTTTATATATATATATTAATTGAAATAATAGGCTAAATTAACATATTTACATTAATAAATAATATTAATACATTAATATACAAAACAATATATTAATGTATAATAATATTAATGACTGATTCACAAATATTTCTTCATTATTACTTACAGATATAAATATATGTGTATTTATTATAAATTATATGTATTTGTTTAATTTATTTGTGTGTGTGTGTGTGTTTACCAAAATCTAATCCTGTTAATTGTGTTGTGCTGTTTAGATTGATATTTCAATAGAAAATATCTAATATATCTGCGTGTGAAGGGATTTGATTCTGGCTTTTCTCATAAATGCAGTTCTCTCTCATGCTATGGATTTTTAATTTCTCCCCGTCAGAATGCCTTTTGTGCACATTATGTCAATTAATTTCCCACACAGCTGAATTAAACGTGATGCCGTGACATAAAGCAATCCGTGAGAGCTGTGACAGTGTGTTTACTGTGCATTTGATGTCATTCTTCAGTCCAGATATGAATTCAGTTCTGATATATAAGAAGTCCTATTAAACCGAGCTGTGAAGCTGAGCGTGTCTGATGCGGCGCTACTGATCTATTGATGACTTTTCTCTGAGCGTGATGTTTCTAGAGGAATGTAAATGAAGAGAATTACATATCAGCTGCACTTTGCCTCTTGCATTTGATTCATGCATTACGTTACTGCTGTTTTAATTTCATGAATAACTAAAATGTAAATGGTATGATCATGTAGCACTGCCTCTGTGACAAGACCATAGAGCGCTTTCTGTAGCTGCAGGATCAGGTTCATTAGTATTCATGTATTTGAATCACAATCATGACTTAAATCACCGTTACTTGACGAAGTTGACTTGTTTGAATGTGTTGGTTTTGTATTGGAAAGATCACAGTGTGCTTGTGGAAAATTGATTATTTATTAAATCACAAACAAATGCCTAAACATAGATACATATTCAGTATTTGTTCTGTTTTTGGCATAAACTAATTGTGATCTGTAGGTTTTCTAGTATTAATTGTATTTGAACAATAAATTCATCAGATCAGCTCTAACGTGTGATGAAACAATTTTCAAAAAATCAATGCTAAATTGCAGATTCTGTGGTGATTTAATTACATTTCACTGAAATGAACAGAATTCATTGCTTTTATAATTTATGATCTTTTCTCGGGGCTTTTGCTTTTCATTTATAATGACAGAAAATCTTATAAATTGAAGGATGGATTTGAATGAACTAATAAACACCCTGGTCACTTTGTGTTGACTGTGAATGATACATGTGATAAGTTGCTTTAAATGTTCCTCATTTGGATAAAAGCATCTGCTGAATGATTAAATACAAATGTACATCTGTGGGTTTTTTTTTTACTTATTAAAAACTATGATTCACATTTGTTAAAATTTTATTTTAATGTAAAAGTTTACTTAAGTCATATACGTTATTTGTGTTACAAGTATTTGCAATTATATTTGCTACCAAGCATCTTAAATGACAGTGGATATAGTTCTCCTGAATTCTCCTGAATATAAAAGCTGTAAAGAATATCAGAGTTACCAAATATGGTCAAATAACATATTTCAATTTTGTTGAATTGTTTACTTCTACTGTATCTACTTTTATAGTATTAACTTTTAAATGTAAGAAAATCAAAATGAAAGGCGGTGATAAATGTATTAGATTCTGTCATTTGGTACTTAAAGACAGTTTCACTAATATTTGGTGTAAATCGTTCTCTAATATTTTTTGAATATTTTTCTGACATATTCTGGCAAGAAGTTTAGTCACTTAGTTTTACAACAAATATTTAAATAGGAAAAGTTAGTTTACATTTTAATGTGCATTTTATGTAAGAAACATGATCGAATGTGTTTTTAAAGATTGCTTTCATAATGCAGGTTAAGGTGATACTGACAGACTGGTTGCTTTTTTTCTTCTTTTTTTCTAGTGCTTAGAAAATCTCTCTTGAACCATTTATATATCTATCTTTCTCTCCCATGTGGATTATTATATGTAACGTTAATTAAATTACAATTTATGGATCTTGCTGTATATGTGACTGATCTGTTTGATGTAGCTATTTGTACATGTTTTAGATTTAAACTTTTGGTTCCTATAAATGTTTTCGTTTCTCTCAGGTGGCAGTTTTACCTAAAATATTTAAATAAGAAAACATCTGTTTTTCAAAATGAGGTTTTGATTTCAGTGTGGTAAATTTGTGCATTTTAATTCAAGATCAAATGTGTTTTTAAACATTGCTCTTGTAATGCAGCTTAATGTGATATTGACAGATATATCCTTCTCTCCCTGATAGACATGAAATGTTCAAGATTTGATCGATCTTTCATATCTTTCAAACTGTTTCATATCTATAAATATTTTAGAATCACACACACACACACACACACACACACACACACATATATATATATATATATTACATTTACATTTACATTCTGGCTCCTAAAAGTTAAACTAGGAGCCAAATGTATTAGATTCTGTCAGGCAGCAGTTAGTATTGAGATAATTACACTAATATTTGGTGCGATTAAAGTAAATAAATGTACTTTAGCTGTTTTTTTTTTTTTTTTTTTTGCATATTCTTTAATTTTTTGTCATTGGCATTGGTTCAGTGCCTTAAACACTGGGTTTATTGCAAATAATTAAATCTGTTTTTAAAATTAGCTTTGTTTTTTTTAGCAATGAAGTTCATAAAATTGTGCATTTAATGCAAGAAAAGTGGTCAAATGTATTTTTAAACACTGCTCTTATAATGCACATTAATGTGATTTTGACAGATTGGTAGCTGTTGTTTTTTTCTAGTACGTAAAAAATCTCTCTTTTTAACATCTATGTATATCTTTCCCTCCCTGCCATGAAATGTTTAATATTCTCTGTTGCTATGACTGGTCTATTTTTTTATTTATTTAAATAGATAAATAGATATTTATAGATGACATAAGTGTGTTTGTATCTGTATTAAATGAAGTGTGTGTGTGTTCAGAGTAAGCTGGTGATGGAGGGCTTCAGGAGCTTACGGGAGGGCGAGCAGGTTGAATTCACCTTCAAGAGGTCGAGTAAAGGTCTGGAGTCACTCAGGGTCACGGGGCCCGGCGGGGGCCCATGCTCGGGCAGTGACCGACGCCCCAAAGGCAAGGCCCCGCCCCTCAAACGCAAACCAAAGGGAGACCGGTAAGTGTGCTGAGCATAATGGGATATGTAGTTTAATACATTTTGTCTCGATTTCTCTGGATCAAACTGGATTATGTTCAGTTATTCACAATTCATATTGTGTTCTATTCATTCTGCATACATTTAATAATAAATGTGTGCTAAACTCAAGGTCAACTTTACAGTATATTCTTGAATTCTTATATTCTTAAATTTATAGCTTGCCTTTAGCAGCTGCTGCTGGTCTTTATAAACCATTAGGTGATTGAGAAAGTCTCAACAAAAATCTGCTTTTAATAATAATAATAATAATAATAGCAGTAGTACTAACCAGTGTTGTTTAGTAGCAGTGATTAATTGAAATAATTGGAACTATTGGAAGATCTTAATTAGTAAACACTAATTTAAAATCTTAATTAATGAAATCAAAACCTAAAATACATGCCAAACTTTTCTTGTTGTTTTCTTTCTGCAAACGTATAAAGACCATTTTATGGGAATTACTGATTATATTTTGTTGAATTTTTAAAGGTGTTTAATTATATTCATAAATGTGTGTGTGTGTGTGTGTGTGTGTGTGTGTGTGTGTGTGTGTGTGTGTGTGTTTTAAGTAAAATAAATTGCTTACCCACAAAAATAGATGGAATCCATCTAAACACTTAAATGACTTTCTGTTAAGGTTTCATTTGTTAACAACTTTATTACATTATGTAACAATTCTTCAATAGAATTTATTAATATTTATTAATGTTAATAATTTTTAAGATCTAGCTGTTAAACTTGCACTGTAAACTAACACAAACATTTTTTATGAACTAAAATTAACTAATGTTAATGAAATATATTTCTAATTGTTAACTGATGTGAGAGAATGCATTAATTAGTGTTAACACTAAATGTTACCCAAATAAGACGGGTAACTTATTTTATTTTGTTTTAAATGTTTCTAATTCAAAATGAGCCTACATTGCATAATAATATGAATAAATAATAATAAATTGATAGATAAAATAGAGCTGGGGAATTATATAAATACATACTGCATTTAAAATATTCCTTAATATAAAATCATTTCTTTATTTATTAATAATTTCATATCTTAAGACTGATATGCAGACAGGATTTTTTAATCTAAAATCTTTTATTTATATCCTACACAAGCGTTTTCATCAGACTCGTTGCTTTTGATTTGATGTAGACGTGTTTCAGGGTTAAAATTCTCTTCTTTTCTCTGTATGAAAGATCAATTCCAGTATTGATAATGGTCTGTGAAGCCACATGATTTAAGCTCCTACTTTTCAATGTAGACGGCTCATAGTTTGGTTTCGCCAAACGCTTTTCTGTTCACGACTCATTGATTGTGAGTCTGTCTTCTACTTCCTGTTGCCATGGTGATCAGAGCCAAAAAAATACAAACTGAATAAGTCTTTTCAGTCTGTTGTGTTAAAGCTATTTATAAGTATGTATATGCATGTGTGTGTGTGTGTGTGTGTGTGTGTGTGTGTGTGTGTGTGTGTGTGTGTGTGTGGGTGAGCTGTTTATCATATAGTCCATCACAATAGATGTGCTAACAAAAAACTAGACATGAGATGATGGAAGTTTTGTTGACACTCTCAGACCTGAACTGATGATTAAAAATGAATATTTCTGTTGGAAACTGAACAGGTATATCAGGACACAGCTCAATTAAACATGGTACCTAATCAATGACAGTGTAAATTTAACTAAAAAGCATCAGACAGATGATTTTATGTCAATAATTTTCAGTGTTTTTGGCAAATACTGAAGATTTGCAGCTAAAAGTTCAAGATTGTGTAATTATCATCTAAAATACATGAGTTTAATAAATCTTTGGTTTAGATTAGATTAAAGAATTTCGTTTAACTGTTCTTTGTAACTTATGTTATAAAAAAAATTATGCTGTCATTTTATGGTGTAAATTTAACTACACAATCTTTAGACAGCTGATTTTATGTTTGTTGTGGCAATTTTCCATTTCAGTTAAAGGTATGAGACAAAAGTCTTTTGAATATTTATTTTCCTGCAGGAAAAGCTCTACATTCATACAGTCATTCAGGGTTGGCTGTAGATTGCAAACAAGGAGGAAACACCAAAACTCAACATTTATGCCTTCATTATGCGGATGCTTTGATCTCATCCAATCATAATGCGTATACAACATATATGTCCATTTAAGGCACCTAATGATGTCATCCAGATGAGTTTCTATGAATTTAATGCAAATCATTTTCTAAGTAGCCAAGAAAAGTCTAAGAAACTAAAATAACATTTCTGTCTCGCACACTTGTCTTGCACACATACACAAATCAATTTCCCGTTATCTCTCAGCTCATCAAAAACTCAAGCATATTGATGCACTCAGAGACAGTCTAAAGAACACTCTTCGGTAACCATAGAAGATAAAATAACATCTTACACACTCTCTTAAAAATTTTTCTTTCCATGCTTTCCACCAGAGGTCATAAATCAGACTTAGGTTGTTTTTCATGAGACATAGATATCTCAATAGCTCTCAATCTTGCAAACTGGTTATCACTCTATTTACACTTCTTCGCTCAGTCTCAAACCATGGGTAAGACCTGTATGAACCTTTAATTTTATTTGTTCGTGCATAAAAGTTCCTCCTCTGACGAGGTGTATATAAAATTTTTCTAAACTCTAATACATTTTAAGAAATATCCAATGAGGATTCAATTAATCCTGCATCGTGTAAAGTGATAATTACTGGTAGCAGTGTTCAAAATCATTACCAAGTTAGCTATCTAATAACCAAATCTAATGTAGATAAACTGCACTTTAATTCTACTTGATACCTGATATTCCTTCCATGAGCATCCTAAGCTGGAATATTATTTACTAATGTAATTCTCCCAGTTTTACCACATCTTATTTTCAAGCAATAGAAAATAAGAAACAGAATACCCCATAGTAAACTGCTATAGCAGACTGATACAGCTGCAAAGAAAGCTGTTAATTTCTATACAGAGTGTCACATCTATCTCTCAGACCTACTCTGAATTCCTACATATTCATGTACCAACAACAAATTGCATGAAATTCTTCTTAAAATTCGTAACAGATCGGTATACGCCAAATATTTTTTATGTCATTCAAGACCACCGTGTACATTGTCCTTCAACATGCAGAATGTTTCCTTCCCAAACAACACACAGACATGTTTGCTGGCTTTTAATGTAAACTGGTGACCATTTAACTTAATAAGCTTTCCTTAACCAGAAAAAGTTATAGAACTTGTGCAATTAAAACATCTTGTATAATTCTACTGTACTATTTTAAGCAGCATGGCTGTTTAAAAATCAACCCTATATAACACAGCTGTCACCTTGAGAATGGTTTTACATGACATGAAATCTTCCTGCATCAGTCTGTCTCCATGACGACTCAGAAGTGTCAACTTCCTCTTTCATGAGCGGAGAAGACCCACGAGCCACTTGCTGTTCTCATTGCAGTCATGTCTCTCACCCTTGAGCAGACTACAGTCTGTTTGCTCCCATTTGTCAAGGTGGCTGCTTGGTCACATACACACGCAGTTAATATCTTTTTATTTATAATATGACAATTCTGGCATCTATTTGTTTCAAAAATAAGAAGTCATACATTTCAGGATAACAATATTGATCTACTGATCTTACTCAATTCTTCTAACATTTCTCAGTCTTTAGTTTCAATCATGTTTCTAATTTATCACCTTGATTAAAAAGTTCATTTGATTCAAATTTCAAGGTTAAACAGCTTCAGAGTGAATTATTATTCCACCAACAGGGAACCCATGATGATTAAACAAACCCCTGTGGCATTCCTGTCGTACATTTACAGCTATAGCCACATACACTTTGCATTAGACGATACACGGGATTATCATGTTTGTAATTTCTTTGTTTGCTCTGAGACTTTCAGGAAGATTCCTGCAGGAAAATAATTATTCAAAAGACTTTTATCTCATACCTTTAATTGAAATGGAAAATTGCCACAACAATGTTAGTTCAAGATCATGTAATAATCATCTTGAATACAATCAGTAACTGAATAGAAATCTTTAGATTAATAGTTACATAAGAGTAATTAATTGTTTAGTTTAACAGCTCTTTCTTTGTACAGTATGTAGAGTCTGAATGTCATCGTAAAAATGACAAAACATTTAGACATCTGATTTTATGTCGGTTTATCAGTTAAAATACAGAAATATTGCTTGTGTTTTCAGTGAATACTGAAATGATATGTAACTGAAAGTTCGAAAGCATGTAATAATTGTTTTAAATATAATTATGAGGTTAATAGAAATCTTTATCAGTGCATGTAAAGTCTGGATGTGATGAGGAAAATTATACTGTCAAGATTTTCTTTCCACAGTTTTCATGTTATGATATGCATATGGTCATTTTCCATCTTCCATCAACCTAGTGTTTTTAGATGTGAATGTGTGAGGAGTCAAAATGATCAAAATGTCATTCATAAACACTGAGTTTTTTGTTCAGCACTGATGTCAGTTCAGATTTGTTAAATTTGTTAGATTAATAATCCAGCTGTCATGCTGTAGTTAATCCTCTCTGCCACCTACAGGCTCAAAACAGTCAGTGCACATAAAGACAAATGGCATGTCAAAAGTCCAATTTAATCAACATTTTGTGTTTTTCAAGCAGTTGTTATTGTATGTTGGTTTCAAGCACCTCGTTTTAAACTCTATTAAATTAGATGGTAATATTTTATTTTCAGATGACGTAGTTACACACATAACATGTACTTACTATAGCAATAACAGTAAATTATGCATAATTACATCCAGTTAACCCTAACCCTATAGATCAAGAAGTTAATTAATACTACTCAGTCCTTATTTGTCTAATTTCACTGTAAAAACGCCACCTTAAAATACATCGTAACCTAGTAAAATAATTAGATTCCTTGTTAATGCAGGTTGGGGCAAGTTGTCCCATGTCTTTTTTTAAAAATACAAAACATTTGGTTTCCATTTCCATTCAGTGGTATGTTTCTGTAATTCAGATATGGTGTGTAAGATGGTTTACTTCATATAATCCTTCTAGTAACTATTTTTCTCCAAAATGAATATTCATTAAATATTAAAAGAGCACTCATATGAGAGACATGTAACAGTTTTGTAAGAAATAATTGACCTTTGACAGTAGTCAGATGTAATTTGCCATTGTTATCCAAAAATACTATATATGACTGCAGAATGCTGTGATCGACCAATCAGAATGAAGTATTCCAGAGAGCAGTGTAATAATATATCCCTCTCTCTCTCTCTCACACACACACACACATTAGTGGAACTGAGAGATCTGATTCTCTATATTTAGAGCTATAATGTAATTTCCTACTCTCTCGTTTCCATGCACCGGAATTTCCCTGGCAACTGAAGGCTCCATGGTAACATACAAGGTTCCTGTTAACTACTAGACAATTCCTCATGATCACAGTCACTCAGTTCCCTCATATCTAACAAAAGAGCTGAAAACTGTATTCTTAAATCTTATTTGTATTGTTTGTGGCTATGAATCATATGAGTTTTTATTGTTACATTTAAATGTAGGAATTACTGGGCTGGGTTTATTTTTGACTCCTATATGATTAAAAAAAATACTTATTAAATACTGTAGTGCCTATTTTCTATGAAAAAAAAAAAAAAAAAAAAAAAAAAAAAACCCAGGGCATTTGTTGAGTATTTCTATGAGGGATGTTTGTTATTGGAGGAAGTCCTATCCTGTACTGCCCTCTAGTGACCAACACTGGGTTTGAGTAAATCTCAGAAAAGTCCAGGTTACATTTCATAAAAAAAAATAAAAGTAGAAAAAAAAATGTTTTGCATTAAAAAGCTTGTTTTTAGGTATATTAAGTTTTTTGGGGGATATTATTTTCCTCCATTATATATATTGGCATAACAACAAGCATTATTACAATACAAACGTGATGCATACATACATACTTTATTATTTAAATACATTATATTATTAATTTTTTGCATTCTGAATCTGGTTAGTTGTCTTATCTTGATGGTTTTAAAAATACTGTAGTTTTCATTTTCTTAACGCAAAATATAATTTCTGGTCACAATCACCAATAGCATAAACTCAATCCATGGTTATGTAACAAATAAAAATTTACTTTGGTCCGATGTTGGGAATAATTAAGATTGTTTATTTATGTTTTTGAATTTTTTAAAAAATAACTTTGGTTGAAAGGTATGAATAAATCAGATATTTGTAAAAGTTTTTGAGAGAAGTCTCTTATGCTCAGTTAATTAAAGATACATTTATAATGTTGCAAAAGATTTCTTTTTCAGATAAATGCTGTTGTTTTAAATAAATGTTATTCACCAAGAATTATATTAAAAAAAAGTATCATGCTTTCCACTAAAAATATCAACTGTTTTCAACATTGACAATAATAATTTCTTGGGCAGTAAATCAGCATAATAGAATTATTTCTGAAGTATCACGTGACGCTGAAGACTAGAGTAATGATACTGAAAAGGAAGCATTACAGAAATAAATTCCATTCTAAAATATATTCAAATAGAAATCAGCTATTTTAGTATGTAATATTTCACAATTTGTCTGTTTTTAATGTATTCTTGATCAAACAAATGCAGCCTTGGTGAGCAGTGGAGACTTTTTTCAAAGCATTAAAAAGGTAGTGCAAGTGCTGACCTATAAACAAGCAAGATAAGTCCTGATTTCCAATAAATCTCAAATTTGATTTGTAAAATTTAGAAGCATCATTTCTGTAATGTTTTAATATAATTAAGCATTTTTTATCCCTCTGTAGGTGTTACAACTGTGGAGGTCTGGACCACCACGCTAAAGAGTGTGGCCTTCCACCCCAGCCAAAGAAGTGTCACTACTGTCAGAGTGTCACACATATGGTGGCCCAGTGTCCCCATAAGAGGGCGCTGTCCCCCTCCACGTCTCAGGACCCCCAACGCCCCTCCACTTCTGCTCAGTCCCAGGAAGAGGGGAGCCGGTCGGGCTCGTCGTCCTCTCCGGAGGAAGTGTCTCAACAAGGGAGTCACTCCCAGCGCTGGAAGAAAAGCCGGGACTAAAAGCAACCGAAGGGTTCCTCATCCAGACGAAGCCCGGACCCGAAATCATCTACCTCACATGGCCGGGTCACAGAGGAGACCCTCCCTCCCTTCCTTCCCGTGCAGCTATGGTATCAGCCGATGGGGGTCATGCGTGTACATGCGTGTTCTTACTGAGCAATCACAACAAACTCTGCGACTGGTGTGTGTATGTGTGTGTGTGTGCAAATGAGCGAGAGTGTAAAAATCACAAGGCAAAACATATTACACTTAGAAGAAAAACATGAACCAGTGTTTTAAAAACTCAAGCATGAAGTCAACAGATGTTGCCGTTTGCAAGCCATTTTACCTCCATAATAGTGAAATGGGCTTTTGATTGAGTAAACATGTTTGCCGTGTGCTGCATAAGTGACGTCAGTGAACTCGTTTCAAAGGAAAAGCAAACTATCATGTTATCTTTGGGATAACATGCACAGATAAAATGTTCACATTAAAGGAATAGTTCACCTAAAAATGAAAATTTGCTGAATATGTACCATCAGGCCATTCAAGATGTAGATGAGTTTGTTTCTTCATCAGAACAGATTTGGAGAAATGTAGCATTACTTCATTTGCTCACCAGTGGATCCTCTGCAGTGAATGGGTGCCGTCAGAATGAGAGTCCAAACATCTGATAAAAAAACACAATAATCCACAAGTAATCCTCACCATTCCAGTCCATCAATTCATATCTTTTGAAGTGAAAATCTGTGTTTGTAAGAAACATATCCATCATTAAGGCTTTTTTAATGTCAAACCATTGCTCCCGGCTAAAAGAAGTTCTCTATTATTCCTCAATTGTATTATTTCCTCCAGTGAAAAAGTAATCTCTCTTGAATTAAGAGAGAAATATGCACATATCAAGCACTGATTACAAGCAAAAACCATCCAAAATGTTTCTAAAGAAATATGTGGGTGGATTTTTATGTGAGAGGACAACAGCGGAAGGACCTTTTTTTTTTTTTTAACCAGAAGCAGCGTTATTGTTGATTATGGACTCTTATTTTGGAGAAAGCGATGGATTTTCACTTCACAAGATGTTAACTGATGGACTGGAGTGGTGTGGATTACTTGTGGATTATTGTGATGTTTTTATCAGCTGTTTGGACTCTTAGTCTGACGGCACCCATTCACTGCAGAGCATTGTTACATTCCTAAAAATCACATGTTTATGACACTCCAAATCTATTCCAATAAAGAAACAAACTCATCTACATTTTGGGTGGCCGGAGGGTGAGTAAATTTTTAGCAGTTTTTTCCCTTTATTTCTATTCTTTTAAGATCAGGAACATGGATTAGGAAAGTAAATGTGATCAAGTTTGGTTTTATGTTAAGTTTAAACCAGATTCAGACATAATGACAAAGAAATCTTTGGGTTCTCTAGCATTTTGAATTGCTCGCAATCAGTGCCCACAGGGGCCAGCACAGATTTATTATGGCTGGGGGTGGTAATAGTCAATAACATTATTATGGGATACTGAGGAATTTTGAATCCGTTTTTGTGTGTGTGGGGGTTGTTTTTACATATGGCTCTCAGATCAGGTGCTGTCAGCCAGAGTTTGAGATTAGACTGTAACAGCTGAAGACTAATAAGAGCTACATTAACGTCAGCCAGAGAGGACTAACAAACTGATTTAAACGTATTGCAATTGTTTAACTGCAGACTATTTCACAGCTCACAGTGATAATTTAAGGCATTAATATATGGTGAAATGTTATAAATGTTAAAGTGTAACTTATATAGAGCACATAGGTAGATGAAGTTGATTCTTTTCATGCATCTCATGCAGCTTCACTGAAAGCGATCAGCTTGTGGAGGAAACAATGCTATGTCGGAATTACCGGAATGATAAAGCTTTTTTTCACCACAGTATAAAAAATCCAAAAGGTATTTGCATTTGTATTTGCAGCAGAAGTGTTTATTCCTGCCTTGTAAATGCATAATAACATCTCTTAATTTTCAGCAGAAAAGCAATGCAACTGACGCTTTGCTGATGTTCTCAGTGATTGGCTGTTTGCTGCACACATCACACTTTCAAGTGCACGCGCTCCAGAGTTAATCACAAACTCTTGTTTAAACTCTAGTTGATCGAGAACGTTTATATCAAGCTTTGTGAGCACGCTGGGTAGGATTTATTTGGTTTTGCAACTCCAAACCTTCTCTGAAACTCTGAGTTTGTTCATCTCGCTTCGTGGTACAGGGTTTCACAGACAAAAAAAGAAATGGATGAGGCTGAATAGAAAACTGCTGGAGACAGTTACAACAATAGACGGCGACTGTGTAAGTCTAAACGAATACAAAAAACATTTTTATCGCTCTTAAGGGCTATGCGTTTTGTCTGAATGCATGCACTAATCTTGAACAGTTGAACCTCCTGCCTGTCATTATGGTAATTCTGACATAATGTAAACACAGCATTATACCAACAACTCTACAGCAACATAACAGTCAGCAGTTGACTGATGTGTGTTTTTGATCTTTTTGATTTTGCCTTGTTTTCAGTGATTAATATCTTGTTTTAAAGACTTGTAGAATATTGACTAAAATACCGTTCAGTTTGGCCATTTTAAAATAATAGTCTATTCTTGTCTTCATGAAGCTGACCATTTAAGCTTCATCAACTCAAAATCAATCTTGTGTCCATGCGAATGTACTCCTAAACAAGTTGTTACGCCCTTATGCAGTGCATATGTTGCATACTAAATTTTTTTGTTAAAGGGTCAAGTAAAAAAAAAAAAAAAAAAAATCATATTGTTCGCTTTTTCTCCCATTCAGCTAATGAATTTAGATGAACTGAAGCCTTAGATCTGATCATTTAAAGCTGCTGGCAGAGATGTGAAAGTTAAAAGCAAATCTGCTACAATCATCCATTGAACAGTGAAAAAAAGTGCACTTGAACAAAGTAAGCATGGTTTACCCAGAATGCCACACTGTGGAGATATGCTGTTTAATGTCTCAAAGTCATTGAAAGCTCCAGTGAAGTGACTGCCAGCAGTAATTTCAGACCCTTTTCATTCTGTCGACCTTAAATACTGATGAACTTTAGAAATCCAAGAAAAGATTTTCAGTAACACAAAAGGGTTTATAGCGTGTTTTGTCCTGATCTGGAGGGAATGGGAGGGTGAATCTCATGAAACACAGCAGTCATATTTGACCTCAAAAGAAAGAAAAGATGAATTGATACATTTTATTTATTTTAATGACATTAAAAAAACTTTATAAAATATATTTTACAATTTTAAGACACTTTTTTTTGTAATTTAGCATTTTTCCTCACTTTAATGTCAACAAATCTCATTCTCATTACTTTAATATGAGAAAAATTTACATTTTAAATAATGCTTAACAATAAATAATATAAAAAATTAAATATTTACCTTCTAAAGTGTTTATACTTCATGGTAGTGTTGCTGATTTTAATAAAATCATTTTATTGCAGTATTTTGCAGTAAAACTATGAATTACAATAATGTGAATACATGAGAATATATATATATATATATATATATATATATATATATATATATATATATATATATATATATATATATATACACTTTTTTTTATTAGAGTAAAAACTATTTGGGAGTAAAAATATGCTTATTTTTCTTCACATAAAATCTTTAATTTTTCTTTTGTCTCTGCAGTGTGAAATATGACATTTGCATGTTTTTTTTTGAGATTCATTGGGGAGCCAAACAAAAATGACTGTTTTCTGTAGAAATGAGGCTTTGAACAGTCTTAAAGAGATAGTTCACCCAAAAATGAAAGTTCTGTCATCTTTTATTCACCCTCATGTTGTTCCAAACCTGTATGAGTTGCTTTCTTATGTTGAACATAAAAGAAGATATTTTGAAGATTGCTGGTAATTAAACAGTTGGTGGTTCCCATTGACTTCCATAGTAGGAAAAAAAAAATACTATGGAATTCAGTGGCAACCACCAACTGTTTGATAACCAGCAATGTTCAAAAAATCTTCTTTGATGTTCAACATAAAGCAACTCATACAGTTTTGGAACGACATGAGGGTGAGTAAATGCTGACAGAATTTTCATTTTTGGGTGAACTCTCCCTTTAAGTTTCTGTATCTCATCACATAAGCAGGTGTGTGTGTGTGTGTGTGTGTGTGTGTGTGTGTGTGTGTGTATACGTGCATGTGTGTGCTCTGGCAGAGATTTCCGAAAAAACACACGAGTGCTGCCTCACATTATGACTTGAACTGGCGCTCATCCTCCATTTGAGGTCCTTAAAGACAAGACGACGCCTCTCTGACCGTACTGAATGTGTAAAAGATTCAAAGCGAGCTTACATGACTGTTCCCGGCCGTCGGCTCCATGGACTTTCCTATCCTCTGTGTGCTGACAAATCAGACGGCGTGTCACGCACGTGCCGTGGTTCCACTGGAGGGCGTAAACTAACTGTGTGTTTTGGTATAGACCTTTATATCAAAGACTGGCTGTGTTTGAAGGCATTAGATGTGAATGTGTGTGTGCGCGCACCATACTTAATCAAGTGCACAGACGGAGAAAAACAATCTGAGAGAAACAACCCGACCAAATGACAGACATCGATAGCACAGACTCAGATCCCAAACCTCGTACAGATTTATACAGTGTATTTTTGTACATTTCTACCCACAATTCTTCTCAGGATGAACTTCTCTCAGGGAACAAACCAAATAAGTGTATTTGATGTTATTCTGTAGGGAAGCGTTGACCATTAACTGAATCTATCGACTGTTGCTTATCACTCACGTTCTCGTACGTTAGAACTACCTCCTTCAGTTACACATAGTCACACTTTTCCATTCGAGTCTGATGTTTTTAACAGAGCATTCGTTTGTTTTGTTAGTCTGAGAAAGTAATAATTTTACTTTGTGTTTACACAGAAGTCTACCTCATTTTCTCTCTCTTCATCTCCAGTTTAACTCACTCTGGTCCAGCTGCTGGTCTGGGGTCAGTTTGAGTTTTATCATAACACTTCTGCTGAAAATAGGACACCTCATGTTATTTTTTTTTTATGTTGTTCAATAGAATTCACCTGCTCATTCTCTCTCTCTTTTATTTTTAGAGTAACTCAACTAGATTTGAATGTGTTGTAACGGTTCAGCGTAAATCTAACACAGACTCACCCAGCATAAAACGCTCAAAATGTTCTCCATGACAGCTCAGTGCAAAGATTGTTTAGCATTTTGTGCCTTTATTTTGTATTGTTATGGCTAGACTTTTAATTGGGAGGAAGTATGTTATTATTTTGGGGCATTAGTTTGCTATAATATCATTCCAGTTTGTTTATTTGTAACATCAGTACTAGAGAAGGACTTTAATACATTGGCAGCAGTATTAAATATATATATTATAACTACTGATTTAATGCTGTTTGATTGAGAGATTTGCAGTCACAAATGAATCAAGATCGATATGTTTCTGCCAGAATGTTTAATATCAGATTGAAGTGATTTCTGAGCAGATGTTTGAAATCAGATCAATGTGCGTTTTGTTTTGCCTCACTTTTAGCACTGAATGTATGAAACTGACCAAAGCCCAGGACTAATGAACATAACTGCTGCAAAGTCTTGATTGTTATTCTAATGCCTAATGAATCACTACGGTCTTAATAATCATTCAAATCACGTTCTTATGACTCTTGTTTGATTTTGACACATATCTCTGTTGCCATGCGGCTGCTGAACTCTGAAGAAGTTCGTCTCTCAGAGATATATAATATCTGTGAGTTGAAGAGCTGGTGTGTTTATGCCCTGTGTGTTTAAACTTTGACGTGCTGTTAATCAGGGTACGACTCATGAAGTCAGTGATGTCATGTATATGAGGGGAGACGGCGTCGCGGTGGGTCTTTGATTCATTAACCCTCATTTTAACAGTGTCGTACTTTAGTTCTCAGTTCTGCTGTCGAGATGTATTCAGAGCGGCGGTCATGTCTGATTTTAACTTCATTAAAGCACTGATTGCCTCTTATGATATTTTTTGAAGAGCATTTCATTCATTGTAACCACATTTATATGCATTTTGCCTCTTTTGTCTGTGAATTTAGGACTTTTGAGTGTTTAACTGTTTTACTTGATTGATATTAAAGTGCCCCTATTATGCCATTTCCAATATTGCCTTTCATGCAGTGTGTAGTGTAGCTGTATGTGAATGTAAACGATCAGCAAAGTTGTAAAGCCGAAAGTGCACGATAAATAAAGTGATCATCTCCCAAAAATAAAGAATCGAATCTCTACAGCGTAAACAAGTCGTTAGTAATTCGAATCGGTAACACATTTGCATAATTCCCGCCTATGTTCTATGTTGGACGGCAGCGAGCAACTTGACCCCGCCCACAAACACATCATTTTACTGACGACTGCTTCTCTAATCTCGGGGAATTAAAAAAATAAAAAAATCTCGGGGAGTTCAATGCGTTATTCACTAAACGCTTGCTCTTGAATATGGAAGCCTGTTTCTGCTACTAAATAAAAAATAAAACAAAGTAATTGTGACTTTTTATCTCACAATTCTGACTTTGTGAGATAAACTTCAGAATTGTGAGTTATAAAGTCAGAATTGCAAGTTATAAACTCACATTTGCGAGTTATAAATTCAAAATTGCGAGTTATAAAGTCAAAATTGCAAGATATGAACTCGCAATAGGGAGAAAAAAGGAAAGTCAAAATTGCGAGATATAAACTCGCAAATGCAAGGTAAAAACAGAATTGCAACTTTATATCTCGCAATTCTGACTTTATAACTCGAAATTTCGACTTTTTTATTCAGTGGTGGAAACGGGCTTCCATACTGATCCATACTATATGTTCTATCCAGTGTTCAAAATACGGAACTCTGGCAATGGGCGTATCGTTTCCGCTGTACGTGGTAGACCAATCACAACAGACTGGGCCATCTGACCAATCAGAGCAGAGCAGGCTATAGGAAAGGAGGGGTTTAGAGAGACTGCATCTTAGAACTGCTTTGTACGAATAATCTTATAATAACCGCAAAAAAAACAAAGAAAAAAAAAAATAATATTATAAAAAAAAAAAATCATTTTACCTACCATGCAATCATGCATGTAGACCTATTGTAGGAGACTCCCAAAACAATATTAGGAACCTTAAAAATGGCATAATAGGGGCACTTTAAACCTATTATATCAACATTAAATATGTTGCATAAAAGTTTTCAACTGACGTCTTCATTTCATAGGAGAAATGTGGGGAAATCATGGGGCTGGTTGGTATTTTTCATGAGTGGTTTAAAAAATTTGGCCACAACAAAATGAAAAAGTGTTTTTCACAAATTTTAACATTAAAAAAGGGTTTACCAGCCTCACAAGGTCAAGTTAAATTGAATATGAGCTGACAAAATCCAAGATTTGTGTGATATTTTTTAATGCTATTTTCTGGCAATAATCATGTTGGAAAGTTAAAATAAAATAAATAAAAAAAAACAAAGATGTCAGAAAGGCTAACAGCATTGCATATTAAGACTAAATTAAGCTGTCTCTCAGTGCAGACTGTAAGTTTGCAATGGGTAAAGCCTATAAGATTAATATAATTATTAATACAGATTAGTGAAATAATTTCACTTTTGTTCTTTATTGCCATATCACTAATTACACATTTATATTGCTAAAGCATTTACAGCAGCACTGCTTACAGTGTTAAATTGTTCAAAGTAAAAAGTCAATACCATTCTGACAATTTACAATAACCATTTCTATTTGAATATATTTTAAAATGTAATTTATTCCTGTGATCCAAAGCATCCATTTGTCCAGTCTTCAGTGTCACATGATCCTTCAGAAAGCCGATACATTTATCTTCTCAAGATTCTTTGATAAATAGAAAGTTCAAAAGAACAGCATTTCTTTGAAATAGAAATTTTGTAACATTATAAATGTTTTTGTAACATGTAAATGTAACATTATAAATCTTTACTAAATACTATCTTTACTATATGTAATATAATTACTATATAATAGCTTTAATGCATTCATGCTGAATATAAGTAATTAAAAAAAGAAAAATCTCACTGACCCCAAACTTTTGAACAGTAGGCTTGTGTATGTTTATATTTTTAATTCATTTTAAATTAAACGATTGATTGTTTTGTATATGTTTTGGATATTAAATTATTAACAGATTTTAAGTATAATCGACTGTACTTACTTTACTCCGTCAGCAGAGGTCAGCCATTCTGCAAACTCACAGTGAATCTAGTCAACTTCTGCAGTGGGTTTTACTGGACTAAAGAGAAAGAAAGAAGGGATAAACTTAGTATATTACTTCTGTGACCTTGTGAAAAACCATAACAAACATACACAGCATACAAGATCATTACATACACAAGCAACACACACCATATTTACAATGAATATCATTCATGTATGCAGCTCAAACACACAGAAACACAACGTCCCATTTGACAACAATCATCTCACTTTAACTGCACACACACACACGCACGCACACACAGACCAAATTAATGGGAACTGATAGGACTGCACAAGTTAAAAATGACCCCAAGTAAACAAACAACTGCAGCAGAAGAAACAGAATTATCTGGAGAAAGACAGAGCGAGCGAGAGAGAGATGGATGGCTAACTGAAGTGGCCAGCAGCAAACGCGCAAAAATGATTAATACGGGCAGAAATAATTGCATTTCATTAAGATTGATGAGACACCATTTAACCTCTTCTCTCTCTCTCCCTCCACCCTCCACCCCCAACCACCATCATCCACCAACCATAGCACACCACAAAAACAACGACAGACAGTGATGGAGGGTCTGTTATCCTAACAGCCAATCAAAAGCTCTGTTACAGACACACACACTAACACACTACTGGGGTTATTTCTCTTGGCCAATGAGCTGTCAGAATTCAATCACCGCCGAATGACAGATAGTGAGACAATTACAATAATCCATGTGTATTAACAATCATGTTATCACTGTTTATAATGTTATGATTACATGGAGGTGAATCAGGGATGTGCTTCAAGAGATTTGAATAGTTACTGAACGAGCATCGGAAGACAGAGAGAACGACTGAATGATAAAATGACAGATAGATAGATAGATAGATAGATAGATGATAGATAGATAGATAGATAGATAGATAGATAGATAGAATGATAAAACTATAGATAGATAGATGATAGATAGATAGATAGATAGATAGATAGATAGATAGATGATAGATAGATAGATAGATAAATGATAGATAGATAGATAGATAGATAGAATGATAAAACTATAGATAGATAGATAGATAGATAGATAGATAGATAGATGATAGATAGATAGATAGATGATAGATAGATAGATAGATAGATAGATGATAGATAGATAGAATGATAAAACTATAGATAGATAGATAGATAGATAGATGATAGATAGATAGATAGATAGATAGATAGATGATAGATAGATAGATAGATAGATAGATAGATAGATAGAATAGATAAAACTATAGATAGATAGATAGATAGATAGATAGATAGATAGATAGATAGATAGATATGATAGATATGATAGATAGATGATAGATAGATAGAATGATAAAACTATAGATAGATAGATAGATAGATAGATAGATAGATAGAATGATGTGATGATAAAAATATAAAAACATAAATATATATATAGATAGATAGATAGATAGATAGATAGATGATAGATAGATATAAAAATGATAGATAGATAGATAGATAGATAGATAGATAGATAGATAGATAGATAGAACGATAGATGATAGATAGATAGAATGAACGATAGATAGATAGATGATAGATAGATGATAGCTAGATAGATAGATAGATAGATGATAGATAGATAGATAGATAGAACGAATGAACAAACGATAGATGATAGATAGATAGATAGATAGATAGAATGATAAAACGATAGATAGATAGATAGATAGATAGATAGATAGAATGATAGATAGATAGATAGATAAATAGATAGATAGAATGATAAAACGATAGATAGATAGATAGATAGATAGATAGATAGATAGATAGATAGATAGATAGATAGATAGAATGATAAAACTATAGATAGATAGACAGACAGAAAGACAGTGGATAGAATTAGATGGACGGATAGATAGAGGTGGGTGTATGGATAAAAATACATATAAATAGATAGATAGATAGATAGATAGATAGATAGAATGATAAAACTAGAACAATAGAACGATAGATAGTGGATGGAATGAAAATTCTCATAAAATCGCAGTTACTTTTTATGGATTACATTACATATTATTCGCATAATGGCAGCAAATTATTCAGAATTTATTTTTCCCTAACACTTCTTTTTTCCCTTTTAATGATCTTTAAAAAAATCCTACTGTGTGTTACGCCAATTAGCTTTGAAAAACACTATGCGTAATATTATTGCTGTTTTCATGTTTATTAATGTTTCTTAGTGTAATGCAGGGATTCCAAAATTGTTCTCAGCCAAACCCCTTTGACATATAGAATATTACATTGAAATATTCCAGAGCAAGTTAATATTTCAATGATGTAACAAGACATTCACATGTTCACAGTTCTCTGCTGTTGGTTAATGGTCACATAGACGTGCAGGTAAACAAATATTTCAATTTTTACCACATTCTTTTTATCGACTCGATCAAACCCACTGCAGTTCTTTCATTAAGCCCAGTTTGGGAAAACCAGGTGTTATGGAATATTAAATGCATTTCATGATGTTGATATCAAAGAATAAAATCTATTTTCTTTCTGCTTTTTATATCAATATTGTACATTCAATGGTACATTTAAAACAAGTTTGGTTAAAAGTAATCCAATCTAAAAAGAAGTCAGAATACATTGCCTAAAATGAGTAACATAGATTAGGTTACTAACTACAATTTTAATCATGTAATCTGTAATCAGTAACAGTAGTAATCTAGCCTAGCACTGTTTACATGTGACTTTAAAACTTCTAGTTTAAATAAAAAATATACAGGCTACATTTCATATGTTAAATACATTATGTTTTAATAATCCCTTACTTGGGTGAATAAGATTTAGTTATTTAAGAAATTAATAGTTTATACAAGGATTCATTAAATTGATCAAAAGTGACAGTAAAGACATATAAAGATTTGTTTCAATTAAATGCAATTATTAATGCAATCTTTTGAACAATATTCAAATCATGTGACACTGAGGGCTGGAGTAATGATGCTGAAAATTCAATCACAATATTAAATTACATTTGAAAACATATTCAAATAGAAAAATTAAATTGTAATAATATTTCACAATATATATATTTTTTTCTCGTTTCTATTTTTGATCAAATAAATGCAGCTTTGGTGATCAGAAGAGACATTTCAAAAAAAAAAACCAAACCAACAACAGTCTGATAATTATAATTAGTTTTATGTAAAAAAAAACCCCAAAAAACAGAAGTGTGTGTGTATGTGTTTTACAAAGACCCAGACAGACAGAAGTCAGAGATATCTGAGTATATTCATTCACCTTCACTACTCCTGTGCAAATCAAACACACACACACACACACACACACACACACAGACTTTATAGCAGATTAGAAAGGAAGAGCGGTGTGGAAACGCAACATGGCCAAGGTTATTAAAAAAAGGATGTAGCAAAGCAAGATGGCGAGTGCATGGCCCGGGGCATTATGGGAGATAAATGGTTGACCCGGGCGGTGTCAGGCCTGGATTGATGCTACTATCAGCAGTGTGTTCTCCCAACGATTTCACTCTCGCTGATAGAGTGTGTTATCTAGTTACTAGCATGAGGGCTTCGGCCTGCGGGCAAACGCAAGGTCAATCTCCGAGGACAATCTTTGTTGGACTAAATGAGAAAAAAAGAGCAGAGCCCAAAAAAAGAGAAAAGAGGAGAAGGAGGGAGAGGAATCAAAAGGCAGCTGTGAGGTCTACGTGATAAGATAAGCCAAATTACTCTCTTTAGCAGGACGAGCCGCGGGCGGCAGAGGAACACAACTGCAGGAAAAGTTAAGCAGAGCACAGCTCACCTGAGAAACACTCTTCACCTGGAAACACACACACACACACGGACTGTTGTTTATTCACACAGACCATTAATCTATGTGCTCCTGAAATGAAAGCACGTGAAAGATGCCCTCTGTATGAAGGAAAATCATTCAAACCAATAAAGTCATCCTAATTTGGAAATTTTCAGAAAAGATTTTTCTAAATGCTTGTTTTTCCCCGCTAAGAAAGTATAAATCCATATATGGAAGCCTATACTATAATTATATGGAGGAGAGCAGCTTGGACATTTTTCTAAAGTTTTCTTTTTGTATTCCTCTGAAAATTTTCTTTTTCATTAATTCATTCATGCATTATTTATTTATTTATTTTTTATTACATACTTTATTTTATACACAGAGTAATTTAAGTAGCATAAATATACTATTATAGTTTTTCTTTATATTTTGAATTAGAATTTATTTTTAGATTTTTCTGTTTTCACAAGTTTTAGTATTTTTTGTGTGTTTTGTCATTTTTATTACATTTACAAATGATTTTTAAAATACGTCCATATAGTTTTTTTAAAGATTTTTTTTTTTTTTTAGTTTATTTGTTTATCTATTTTAGTATATTAACTTAAACTAGGCCTACATGAAAATTCAATAAAACAAGTTAAATTTTTTTATGCTTTATTTGTATTTTTTATGGTTTCAGTTAATACCAACAATGCTAACCCGAATTATAAGCATAACAATTTGAGTGAAATGTTAAATGTAAAATTGTTTTAGTATTTGGTGTGCTTCCCTTCTGCATTAATGACAGCAACCCTGGAGCTACATGAACAAAACCTGATGAGACACTCAAGCTTCAATGTCCGTCTGTGCAGAGTCACATGATCAATGACACTCATTTATTTATATTTGTCCAGTCATCTAAAAATATGCAGGGTCTGAACGATTTCTTTTTAATGTTTAGATTTTTTCAAAAGCTTAAAACATTCAGTTTATTTCCAGGTTTTAAGTAGATTTCCCAGACTTTTGGACTCTGCTCTCCTCCACCACTAGATGGCGGTGCTGACTATGGCGCAAACACAGAAACGCTCAGCCTCTGAACTGTGCGTCCAGTCAGAATATTGCTTCATCTCAATTCACACAATCATTTGTAAATAATAAATAATAATGGTAATAAATAAAAATGCATAATCCCAAATAAAAATTGAATGCATCACAAATCAGTGCACTGGAAACAATATGCCATATATGCCCGGATTATAAATGTATAAATGTTTAGACTAATATTGCCCACAGTCCCTTGAGCTACAGAAGATGTGGTTTGTGAGTACTCACTTTTGACTTTTTAAGGTTTAGATAAATGCTGTTGAAATGTGTGAACCAAGTTATGATGCATTTTATGGTTTTGTTTTGTTTACATGTGTCAAAGATTTTATTTTCTGAGCATAAGTATAAAATGCATAGTTTGAGCAAACTGTAAGTTGCTTTAGATAAAAGTGCCAAATATCAACTGTATAAATGCAAGCTAGTAAAAAGTTGTTTAAGACATTAAGATAAACTTTTATGTTTCATTACATCCCAATTTCATCATGCTGTCTTAATACTTATTTATGGTCTTCAGTGTTTATTTTCATCCCCTTCAGTAGTATATTAGATATATGTGAATTGAAATGCATACAAACTCAATGGCTCAGTCTCATATGATATTGAAATCTTGCCATCAGCACCGTCCTGTTTGTCTTTCCTGTTTAATATTACAGTTCATTTGACTTCCTGTGATCCCATGATCCACTGTGATCATCTGAAAAAAGTTCAGCCGTTCCGCTTTAAAGAGCTCAATGAGGCCTCGCTGAGAAAAAGTGACACAATTTCCTGTGCTTTTGCCTTTAGAGATTTATGGCTTTTTTACTAGCATAACATTTTCATTGTTCGAATGAAAAATGGTCAGACAAGCTTGGTTATTAAACTGCTGTACAAAAATATTTTGAATGACACAACATTTAAGGCTTTGCCTTTGACACTGACTTGAGATTTCATAAAGCAGGGATGTTTTTCCTCTTCCTGTCTGCACTTGTAAATATTAGCCAGAGGAGATCCAGAGAGATTTTCCATTTCAACTCCGGCATGACTGGATTATTTACTGACTACTGATGGATTATTAATGTTAGAGTCATGTTATGATGAGTTATTAATTCTTGTTGTCAGTTACTGTTAGAATAAATTATGTCAGAGATGTGGCTTTGAGTATTAGCAAGTGTGCGTGTGTGTATTTTTGTGTGTGTGTGTGTGTACTTAGCATTTCTTTGGAAACAAAACTGTCCTCAAAATGAGCTAAATGTGATAAAACCTTCCTTTGGGGATATTCTCAAAGATTAAACTGAAAGAAAAAAAAAGGAATATATATATATATATATATATATATATATATATATATATATATATATATATATATATATATATATATATATATATACATTACACACACACACACACACACACACACACAAACACACACACACACACAGAGAGAGAGAGAGATATTAAACAAATTAATTGTCATTTTAAATCTTAACCAGTATTTGCCAATTGTTTTTAATCATTTAAAATCCAATACAAATCCTTATGATCAATAATTAAAGTATACAAAATAAAAAAAACAGGTCAGAATAATTAAAGCACATAATAAATAAATAAATAAAAAAATTAGGGCTGTCAGTTTAAAGCATTAACTTAATTAATTAGTTATAAAAAAATAACGCGATTAAAATATTTTAACGCAGTTAACGCACTGGCCCCGCCCCCAGACCTGTACATTAGCTTACATTTCATACAGTTGACTGTTGACAAATATGCAGGGCAACAGCTCCATAAATGCAGTTTAAGATATTGGGCAAAAAAATGCCCGTTTGAGTTTTTGTCTCATATTATAACATCACACCTGCAGCGAGAGCAACATTACACTAGTGTTGCTTTTGTCACGAAGAACACGAGTGCAAATGTGATTTTAAACAACAGTTCAGTAAATAAGAAGTTCATATTGTGTTATATTTTAAACACAATATTGTGTGTTTTAGTTCAATTTTGCCATCGAAAATATTACCTATAAAGCCATAGCAGAATTGTTGTGGGAGTTTTTAGTTTCTGAATGAATCCGCATTTTGAACGAATCGTGTGAATCAATGATTCAAAGACCATTCATAAAGAGAGCCGTTTACTGATTTCCTGAATGATTCAGCCGTTTGAACGAATCGACTCATAAAGACATTTACCGCCACCTGCTGGTAGTTTTAGTTTCTTATTTAGAGTATAATTTCATTTATTAAAAAAAAAATAATTAAAAAAAAATAAAAAACATTAAAGGGATAGTTCACCAATAAATAAATAAATAAATAAATTCTGTTATCATTTAGGCTACTCACCCTCATCTTGTTTCAAATCTGAATGACATTGTTTGTTCTGTTTCTCAAATTATCTTCTTTTATGTTGCATACTTTATGTTAGGCCGTCGTAGCCTAAACATTTAACACAATAATAGCTTTACATTATCTTTTGGGGGTATTTTCACAGCCAAATTTAGTTTGTGATTAATTAGATTAATTAATCGCAGCCCCCGTCATTAAAAAATTGAATCGACTGACAGCCTTACTATAAATATATCTGTTAATATCTGATATTGATATCTGTTAATATCAATTTAAAATAACTGTTTTACATTTGAGTATATTTTAAAATGTAATTTATTCCTGTGATCAAAGCTGTACTTTCAGCATCATAACTCCAGTCTTCAGTTTCACATGATCCTTCAGAAATCATTCTAATATTCTGATTTGCTGCTCAAGATACATTTCTGTTTATTATGTTGAAAACAGTTCATATTTTTTTGAAAACTGTAATACATTTAATTTTTCAGTGTTCTTTGATGAATAGAAAGTTGAATAGGACCGCATTTGTTTGAAATAGAAATCTCTTGCAACATTTTAAAAGCCTGTACTGTCACTTTTGATCCATTTAATTAATCCTTTCCAAACAACTTCTTTAAAATAAAATGTACTGACCTCAAATCTTTGAAGGTGATGTACAGTTACTTATTTTACAATGCAAAATGTTTTCTTTTAAGGGTAAAGTTGACATTTGCATTAGTGTTTATATGTTTTTGAGAGCTATAAACTGACTGACAAATGACTTTCTATGACTTTTATGTCACACCAGACATATCAAAGCTGACCTTTGACCTTTTTGACTGAGTGTGTGTTGGTGGAGCTACAGTACAGTTTAAACTGACAACACACACACACACACACACACACAAACACACACACACACACACACACTGTCCATACTGTCAAAACTTCTGTAAAGTCTTGCTTTCTAATAAAGTCTAATTCCAGCATCCATCCATCTGGAGTGTGAGGGGTCAGACGGTGTGAACTCTACGTGTGTGTGTGTGTCCTGCAGTCTGGACATTGATAAATTCCCTCTGCCGAACGATCGATAAACGTCTGTTATGGGCCTTTGATAGCCTGCAGCAAGCCTCATAATTATACTGTCACACAGCACTGAGACACACACACACACACACGTACACTGACGTCTGATTGGCAGGTGGACAGCTGTAACCGAGGGCAACAAGCCCAGAACGGATACGCCATCCCGCGACCGTCAGACGCGAAAATAAACACGGTGCAAACAATCGGCGTAATTATAAACCCCACACACTTCTGAAGTTCTGACCTCCTCGTTCTCACAGGCATTAGATGTGATGTTTGTGCAGCGATGCTCAGTGCTGATAACGACGGATGAAGAATTCTGAATCATAAACTTTGCATCTGGGTGGTTGATTGCTGAAGCTCTTATCTGACATCTCTCTGCACAAATACCAGCTGATTGTGTGAGTGACACTGTGAATCGTTCCCACTTGTAGTTGCCAAAGATATTTTCTACTTCAGTGAGTGAGTTTGACGTGGATTTATTTATATTTAAAGGTGAAGTTCAATGTTAAAATACTTTCTCATATTCTAGCTTACAACTACAGTAGAAGTTATAGTATAGTTCTCCCTTTGTCTGAGAATTTCAACTACCCTGACACACCAGAGTGGATCTGTTTGTTCGGGAAACCTGTGTGGAAACAGTTATTACCTTTGCCATTATGTTTGATGATGCTAGTGGTGCAGAAATTGCACACTTTAGCTTTTATATTGAGAAACTGATTTGGCATTCTGATATTAAGAGCACTAGAAAGTTGTGGCCAGATTGCCATTTAAAAGTTTAGGGGCAGTAAAAATGCAAGGGAAAAAAAATATAATATCATGAAATAATATTGTGATTTAAAATAACTGTTTTCTATCATAGTATATTGTAAAATGTAATTTATTCCTGTGATCAAAGCTGAATTTTCAGCATCATTACTCCAGTCTTCAGTGTCACATGATCCTTCAGAAATCATTCTAATATGCTGCTCAAGAAACATTTTTAATAATATAATTTTATGAAATATAAAATATATTAGTATAGATATTAAGGTTATATTTATATTAAATGTGTTTAACTTTACATTGTTGGTACAGTAAAAATATTGTTTTCATAAAAACGAATATTTTTCATATAAATTAATATTCTGAAATAATATGTGCTGTTTTATGTGAATATATTGTAAATTTAATTTGCAATATTTTGCAATAATTAGCTAAATGCAATTTTTTGCTCTTTCAGAATCAATAATCAAGAAACATTTCTGATTTTTATCTATGTTGAAAACAGTTGTGCTGTTTCATGTTTATGTGGAAACTGTAAGACTTTTAAAAAAATTTATAAAAAAAATTAAAAAGAACAGCATTTTTTGAAATAGAAATCTTTTGAAACGTTATAAATGTCTTTACTGTCAGTTTTGAACATTTGAATGCATCCTTGCTGAATAAAATCATTCTTTTTTTTTAAATCAAAAATCTTACAGACCACAAACTTTTGTTTTCTAAGTGGTCTAAATGTAAAGACTCCGCCCTCAAGTCTCTGTGAAACTGGTCTCTAGATATGGCACATTTGGCCTCTCCGTCGTGTTACAAAACACTTTCTCTGAGGTCACAGCTGCCCACAAACACCTGCATTTGACCTGCTGACCACTATCTACAGATGACCTTTGCCCCAGCCTGACCTTTGACCTTCAGGGCTCACACTGACCAGAGGGGAAGTGATGTGTGTGCAGTGAGTGTGACTGAAACTATGTTTGTAGTCGCATTATTTAGTGTTGGAAAATAAAAGTGTGATGTTTCAGGACAGCGTTTTGTCTTCCACAGTAAGACTCGAGTACCTCTTCATCAACACCAGCCATACTATTGTTTTGTTTTTTCCATCTATCATAATGGATGTAATTTAGCATCATCATGTTGTATTATTAAAATGTCCATTATAAGAATTATAAAATAAACTTTTGAACCAAAAACAATCAATAGACACAACAAAAATCTCAAAAAAAACTAAAACAAACTAAAAAATATTAAAAAAGTTATTTAACCTAATATAAAACTTAAGTGAAAACAAAACAAAAATAAAATAAAATAAAATAATTGTACTTAAAAAAAAATACAATTAAAATAATTATAATTAAATACAAAATAAAATAATTTGTTAAAGTAAAATTAAAGTAAAACAAAATAATAAAAATATTAGGTCTGTCAGAACAATCTTTTTACAGCCTTAACAACATAAAGCTTATTAGTTTTCATTACGTATCTTATTATTATTAATATTATTATAATATAATTTTCATTTAATTTACCAGCTTATCGGTTTTAGTCTCTTTTTAAACTATTTGTTTAACTGTGTATAATGTTTTCTGAATTAATGTAAAAAATATGTCATTGTGAGGCACTTTCCAAATATCACTACAGTCTTCCAAATATCATTTTTGAAGTTTTGTGCATTGAAGTAAAAATATCTTAGCTTTCTAATTATATATTTATTATGTTCCACTCTAAAATTACATATAATCATTCAAATGTTTTATGCCTGTGCATGAAATGTATATAATGTTAATGTGATATTTATATTAAATATATTAAACTATATATTAGGGCAGTAAAAATATTCTTTTGACATACCTAATATTTTCATTTTATTTTATTGTATTTACTGTATTATATTTTATTTTATTGCATTACATTTACATTATTTATTTTTTTATTGTATTTTATCTTATATCATTACATTTATATAAATATATTTTTAATTTAATTTAAATATAAATGAATTACATTTGCATTATTTCATTGTATTACATTTACTTTTTATTAAATTTTATTACATTTATTTAAACATTAATCATACATTTATTAAATTTATTTTATTTTATTACATCACTTTATTACTTTTTACTTATTTAATAAGCTATAAATTCATTCCACATTAAAAACCGCTGCTTCAGGATGCCACACACATTCATATCTCACTATGAAAAAACTATGCAGCATTTATGTATGATTATTGATTATTGATTAGCTTTAACTTCATTTCACTTTTAGGCCCTGCAGCCAGGCACATATAATCACACACACACACACACACACACACACACACACACACACACACACACACACACACACACACACATAAAGACTGACGGGCAGCTGGCTGGACACCCTGCAGGGTCTTTGCGAAGTGTGCGTCTGTGTTTTAGCTCAAGAGCAGAGACACGGGCAGCTGCTGCCGCTCAGCTCTTTTGTGATAGAGACCACTTCCCAGCATGCACCACACAGCCGCCCCATTGTATTCTGGGTGCAGAAGATTTCACACTCGGGCCTGTCCGAGTCCAGCTGCATCGGAACAGACGAGCGCAAGTCTATGTGAGAGTGTGTGCATATGTACATGAGAGTTTGTGTGTACTGTCATTATTAGCGTGTTGTGTCTGCGCCGGCAGGCAAAGAGCCATGCATGGACAAACATTATTGTAATGCCTCACACTAACACACACAGATAGATAATAACGCTACTACCCCTAATTGAATAACGTCTTCAGACTCGATCCTGCTGGGACACGAGCGCTTAGGAAAATGATCAGCGTCATCTGTCATTGACTGCCAACTCACTCAGACAGACCTAAAGATCTGATCCTCTGTCCCGCTGCGAGTCTCTGGGCTGATTTAGCAGCACTCTGACGATAAAATGGCTTCAGAATTTGACAAAACCTCATCAAAGGTAAAATGATTCATAACTAAAGCAGATCATATTTTACAAAGTAGTTCTTTTAGTTTTCTTTTATTATAATTAGCTTTCTAGTCTCTCTACTCTTTACTGAATGCTTGATTCTGATTGGTTGGTTGTGGCATTCAGCAGCATACTTTTCTGAATAAGAGTTTTTTTTTTTTTAACTCGAGTTAATATTAAAATTGATAGCTCTTAAATATACTGTAAAGTTAGTATAGTCAACATTACATATTGTCAGTGGTTAAATATTAGGAACGATTTCCTAGAGACATCAGTCGAATGGTATCAGCCTTCAGTCATAAAAAAAAAATGCCATTAAACAAATATTAAAAATATATGTCTTTATGTTGTTTCTACATTAATTTGAAGATTGAATGTGAAATTATTGTTATATATATATATATAAAGTTTAATGTTAGGTGGGATTAATTGTGATTCATTTCAGAAAAAGTGTGTGATTAGTTTAATTCATAATGGGTATATATATATATATATATATATATATATATATATATATATATATATATATATATATATATATATATATATATATATATACATGTGCATAATGAATTTAATTTATTCACTGATTTGTATTAAATTAATAAAATATTATTGTTGTTGTTATTATTATTATTATTATTTCATATTATTATCATTATATTACATATTATTATACTTAATAATATATTATTGTAAAAGTAAATAATAATAATTATTTGTTATTAAATTAGATATAAAAGTAGATATAGTATATTTTTAAATAATTTAATTTATTCACTGATTAGTATTAAAATGTATTAAATTAATAATAATAATGATAATAATAGTAATGTATTAAATATTATTATAATTAATTAATAATAAATTATTGTTCAAGTAAATAATAATAATTATGGAGTATAAGTAATACTAGTAGTATTAATTCTTTTTATAAAACTCTTATTATTATCATCAGAAATATATTAAATTATTATTAATATTATTTTAATATTAATATTAATTATTATTAATAATAATTTAATTCTTATCTAATTAAATGAAGTATAAGTAATTGTAATATATATTTGATATTTAATAATTGAATATATATACTCTATATATACTATTTTTCTTTTCTTTTAATTAATTAATGTATGTATGTATATATATATATATATATATATACTGTATACTTTAAGATATTCTACAAGTAAACGGAAACTTTAATAAAACTTTCAGTTTTATTATTATCAATCCTTGTATAATAAGTTGAAAATAAAGAAAGCTTTCATAAAATGTTTGGTTTTACATAAGTCTTCGGTCATAATAATTAGCTTTATATAAACAATAGATGTCTATGGTGCATCTTCATTTAGATACATGTGTGTTTGTGAAGGCGGAAAGTCTTGACCTTCTGTGGGAGAGAAGAACAAATCATCATCAGACTGAGAGACTGAGTCTGTAGACTGCTGACCAATACTTGTTAGCTCACAGTTTCACACACACACACACACACACACACACACACACACACACACACACACACACACACAGGCCTGGGGGTCAGTAGCTCATTAGTGGTGGAGAAAAAGGAACAAACTGTTTCAACTTCACAGCCTTTAAACATCTGAATAATTCAAACACACACAAACACAATTCTAAATTATTCACCAAAAGAAGAACAGAATTGTAACAGGAAGAATAACAGAACTACTGTGCTGTCCACATTAACAGATATATAGTGTGTGTGTGTGTGTGTGTGTGTGTGTGTGTGTGTGTGTGTGTGTGTGTGTGTGTGTGCAGACGGATGGTAGCTGTTGTGTTCTGTGTCTCACTTAAGCACTTGTACAGTCTTCAACAATTCACAGAAGAGAATCACAGCTCTGTGATGTTTAGAATAATGACTCTTTAAATAACTTTAACCTCTCTCTCTCACACACACACACTGAACGGCCCTCGGCGGTCGCCCTGAGGCAGTGTGTGCTGGTTTGCCAGGGGCGATGGCTCTGATACTCTAACTGCACTCTGTCAGAAAACATTACAGTCCGTATGAGCTACTTAGAGTCCGATTACACACACACACGTCTCACACACATGCACACACAATGAGAAAGCTGCAGGAAAGAGGGACACTTATGAGTGTGGGTTCAGGAGGCCCGTCACAGCGGGAGCTTGAAATAAATAGTTCTATCCAATTTGATCCATTTCCACAAGGCCTGAAACACAACATAAGCAGAGAACGAGACCACAGGTCTCCACGTTTCTACATGATTCATGAGCATTATCAAAGGTTTGAGATGCATTAATAACTCAGTTATGAATTTACCTGAGAGTGATCAGATCAGAGTTATGTGTGTAAAATTCAGACAAGAAAATTAAGTAATTTATTCATGCTTTATATATAACCTTTATCCTTACAAGAAAATGTATTTGTTGTAAAGCACTACAGGTGTAACCAGCTTTGTAAATAATGAGAACACGGTGTTATATGAACATTAATGTTGAAAAAATATTTTTCATTTAATTATCTTGAATAATAATAATAATAAATGTTTATTAATTATTCAGTCTATTTATGTACTTATTTCGAAAGTAGTCATATATAATGTGCGAGATTTAGTCATAAAATATTCAACATTTAGAACATTTACATTTACTTTTAGATGATAAGCAGCCATACATAAACTGGATACATTTGTGATTTTCAATTAAATAATTTCAAAAGAAATATTTGTTTGTTTGTTTATTCATCCATCCATTCAACCATCCATCCATCCATTCATTCATTCATTCATTCATTTATATATATATATATATATATATATATATATAAAATATATAAAACAGCTATTTATCAAATGTAATGATAGATGTTTTTAAGTGTGTCTTAATTAAATTTTTAAAGGGGTCATATGATGCTTTTTTAAAGATCATTATTTTGTGTATTTGGTGTAACAGAATATGTTGACATGCTTTAATGCTAAAAAAACATTATTTAATATTAATTAAAATACTGTACATTATTGTAGGTCCTCTATGCCCCGCCTCTCTAAAAATTGTCGTTTTCTACAAAGTCCCTCCTTCTGACAAGCGCAGTCTGCTCTGATTGGCCAACTGACCCAGTGCATTGTGATTGACTGAACACCGCAAGCACTCGTTGGAAATGTAACACCCCTTTCCATAATCGCAAGCTTCATCTTTCAAAATAAATGTAAAGACAGTTAATAATGTCCTTAGTTTTACCATCAGTTCAAGCCGTGATGATGCTCCAATGTGTTTGCAGTACACAAGCCACGGATGGTAAAGACAACTGACTCCACTGTGTGACCCTGTCTCTCTCTCTCTCTCTCTCTCTCTCTCTCTCTCTCAACACAAACACAAACACACACACAGGACGCGCAAAACTCCGCATTTGAACAGTCATTAGCAAATACTTTAATAACAAAACATACTTGCAGTAGCTGATTCAGAAGGGCCAGATTGTAGTAGCAAATTCAGAATTACCTCATCTCCTAGGTTCACAAAACAGTCGTCCATAAAATGCATTGCTGTTCTACTTTCGGAAGGCTAAATAAAGTGCTTTTGCTTTCGTCTAGATACACACAGCATCTCCCTGACATGTCTGTTTCAACACTTAACTGCGGTTACTGAAACCACGCCTTTTTTCTTTGCGTGAACATTTGGGTGGCATTACGCAAGTATTTCCACATAGTGACTTAGAGATGTAGGGGTGTGTTAGAATGAGCCGTTTTAGGGGGCGTGGCAGAGTCATAACTTTGATAAAGAATATCTCTTTGGATGTGAGACTTTAATCTTTGCAACTTTACAGATCTTCTTTATGCACCAAGAGCTTGTAACACTCCAAAGAGAAAGGAAAAATTGAAACGGCATCATATGACCCCTTTAAAAAAGTAAGTGGGCATGGCGGCTACAATTTATATACAGTTAGTACAGTGGGACAGTGTGTGTGTATGCATTTGATCATATTGTAATAATCACAGTCTTCCTCTACTAAACATCCCGCTCAGCAATGAGAAAATTCACATGTGCCGTCCTGCTCTCACTTCCTGTCTGCTTTATTTTCTCTCTTCTCTCTCACTCACACAATCACATGTATTTTCCAGATGGAGACAGCAAGACTGACTGTTTTAATAAAAGATCATAGAGACTTTAGTGGCTTTTCCTACAATATTTGCTGCATCAAAGCAATAAAGCAAGAGACTTTTGACTTGTGCTCAGCCGCGCGCACACACACACAAACACACACATGCAGAGCTGATATTAGGCTTTAATCAAAGCCACGCTCTGTATGTTTATTTTGCGTTGAGTTCAGGACTGGCAGTGAGGAGTCGAGATGTTTAGATCCTCTCTTTATTACAATCTTGTTCTTTTCGTCTGCTTTATTGTTTTATTTGTTTCACTTTGCAGTCCTGCTTTCACTGCATAGGCCTTTGTGTGTGTGTGTGTGTGTGTGTGTGTGTGTGTGTGTGTGTGTGTGTGTATTGGTTTTGTCTAAAATGAGGAATAGTAGAACCTAAAATGTGCTGGTCTGTTATTGTGATATCCTTTCACAGGTAAACCAGGCCTCTGAATGTCATGTCTAAAGAATACAAACTGTGGTTGGCACATGTCAGTCTTTTTGTGAGTATGTGGGTGGTTTTTGGTCAGAATAAGCAGCAGTGAGGACCAAACCTTGTGCTGTGAGTCAAATGTCTGATTACACAAGAATTTGAACAAAACTATTGCAGTACTAACTAATTAACTGTTTCTCTTCAAATAATTCAATAGCAAATTCAACTGATCCCATTTATTATATGCATCTACTAACTACGGTAAATAAATAATTAAAATATTTCTATTGAAATTATTAAAAAGAAAATTCAATGTATCCCACTTATTATAAGGCTACTAACTAACTAGCTAATTAACTTACTAACTAAATTTTCTATTGAAATTATTCAATTAACAATTCAGTTTATTCTCTTTATTATAAATGATCACCAAGTTAAAGTAACTAAGTAACTGTTTCTATTGAAACTGTTCAATAGAATATTCATTTTACCACACTTATACAAGGCTACTAACTCACTAACTATTTCTATTAACATTATTCAACAGCAAATTCAACTTATTCTGCTAGTTTAGTAACTAACTCACTTACTAACTAACCAACCAACCAACTAACTAACCAACCTACCAACCCACTCACTCACTCACCCACCAAGCCACTCACTCACTCACTCACCAACCAACCAACCAACCCACTCACTCACTCACGCACTCACTCACCAACCAACCAACCCACTCACTCACTCACCCAAACCACCCACCCACCAACCAACCCACTCACTCACTCACCCACCCACCAACCCACTCACCAACCAACCCACTCACTCACTCACTCACCCACCAACCAACCCACTCACTCACTCACTCACTCACTCACTCACTCACTCACTCACTCACTCACTCACTCACCAACTGACCGACCGACCGACTAACCCACTCACTCTCACTCACCAACCAGCCCACTCACTCAATCACTCACTCACCCACCCACCAACCCACTCACCAACCAACCCACTCACTCAATCACTCACTCACCCACCAACCAACCCACTCACTCACCAACTGACCGACCGACCGACTAACCCACTCACTCTCACTCACCAACCAACCAACCCACTCACTCAATCACTCACTCACCCACCAACCAACCAACCCACTCTCACTCACTCACCAACCAACCAACCCACTCACTCACTCACTCACCAACCGACCGACCAACTGACCAACCTACTCACTCACTCTCACTCACTCACCCACCAACCGACTCTCACTCACTCACCAACCAGCCCACTCACTCACTCACTCACTCACCAACCGACCGACCGACCGACCAACCAACCCACCAACCAACCCACCCACTCACTCACTCACACACTCACCAACCAACCAACCCACTCACTCTCACTCACTCACTCACTCACTAACTAACTAACTAACCAACTAACTAACTAACTAACTAACTATCTAACTAACTAACTAACTAACTAACGGGTTCTATTGAAATTATTCAATATAAAATTCAAAGACTCCCACCTATTATCCCACCTTAAGGGCAACTGTGGCCTAATGGTTAGAGATTTGGACTTGTAACCCGAAGGTTGCAGGTTCGAGTCTTGGTGCTGGCAGGAGTTGTAGGTGGGAGGGAGTGAATGAACAGCACTCTCTTCCACCCTCAATACCCATGGCTGAAGTGACCCAGAGCAACAACCGAACCCCCAGTTGCTCCCCGGGCGCTGGATATATAGCTGCCCACTGCTCTGGGGGTGTGTTCACTTCTTACTGCTGTGTGTGTGCACTTGGATGGGTTAAATGCAGAGCACCAATTCCAAGTATGGGTTACCATACTTGGCAAATGTCACAACTTTCTTCTTATCTAAGGTTACTGTAGAAACCAACTAACTAAATATTTATTTTGAAATTATTAAATAGAAAATTACATTTATTCCACTTATTGTATATGGCATCTAACTGACTGACTAAATGTTTCTATTAAATTATTCAATAGCAAATTCATGTGAGTTTTGGCATTTATACACAAACACACCTCTGGTTTGCAGTAACACACACACACACACACACACACACACACACACAAACACACACACACACACACACACAAGCGCACATATGGAGGTCACTGCATAGCCTTCCATTGATTTTAAATATCAGGTTAATGATATTTTCCATCAGCTAACCCAACCTCTACCCTGTAACTTACCCATCACACAAACATGCAGAACACCTGATTTAAATCAAAAACTTCTTGTGGCTGATTTATAAACCTTTTTAACTAGTGAGGACCAGTCAAATGTCTCACTAGAGTGTTGACAAAGTATTACACAATATAAGTGAGAACATTTGGTCCCCACAAGTAGTCAAAACAAGTACGCACACTATCAGTGTTGATATGGTGTTTACTGTCACATCATTTATTTGTGATGTTGTTACCATATTGCCCAGGGAATAGAAGTGTGTGTGTGTGTGTGTGTGTGTGTGTGTGTGTGTGTGTGTGTGTGTGTGTGTGTGTTTGTGTGTGTGCGCCGCACGGGGTCAGCAGTGGTCTGTGAGAAAGGAACTCAAACAGGAAATGGACACATATGGCTTTGATTTATTGTTTTGGCCTCTTCCCATTCTAATTTCATTACTAAAACACACACACACACACACACGCACACAAACACACACACACACACACACACACACACAATCTCTCTTTCCTCTGTTTTTTTTTCCAGTTCTGTCTCTCCAATGTACATACACACACACAATTAGATTTCATTCCTCTTAGACTGTGTGTGTTGTTCTGGTTGAATTTCTGTTTCTGTTTATAACTTAAAGTGAATAGACCCTACCAATGGAAAAGTCTGAGATAGACAGAAAGACGGATGAAAGGATGGATGGGTGGACAGTATCAGAGTAAGTAAATAAAATAATGTAACAAATGGAAATACTCACATTTTTAACTTAAAATGAATTTTACTGCAAATATGATGCCATCTGTATTATTTAAATGAAAAGAAATTCAAATTTTCTATTTAATTTCAAGAAAAATATTAAAATATTTATTTGTGCATTTGTTTGGAAGTAGCTATATAAAGAATAATAATTGGGATGTGCTAATAAAAAAAAAAAAATAATAATAATAAATAATAAATAATATATATATATATATATATATATATATATATATATATATATATATATATATATATATATATATATATATATATACTTGCCTGTTTAGTAAATAGCCATATAAAATAGGCAGAAGTTGAAAATAATAATATTTATTTGTTAGTTTGTTTGGTAAGTAGCTATATACAGAAAAATAAGTGGGATATGCTAATTTTTTTAAATAAAAAAATTAAATACATATAAATATTTCTTTGCTTGTTTAGTAAATAGATATAAAATAGGCAGAAGAAGTTGAGGAGTGTTCTCAACAACATGATTAAAACATTTTAAGTGCAAATTTGAGCTCTTGCTGGTAGAAGGTTTCAGGTAGAGGCCCCAAATTTATATTAATATAAATTGAGACCCTCTTCTAGAAGTTTTCACAACTGTTTACCATACTTGAGCTGAAATAATGCACTCTTGGTAGGGAAAAATTCTAATAATAAGGATGCTTGATTTGAATTTTCTAATCTAAAGCAATGACAGATATTTCTAAATAAGGCTTGGGTACATTTGAACATAAAAACATGATGTTTAATGAAAGGAAATTTCATGGGAATGTCAAATACCTAATATATTGTGGATTTGACAGTGACTGATAAATGGATGATTGACAGATGAGTAGGCGGTCCTTCACTGTTTTGCATTAGCGCATTAGTGCATTAGTGTTTACATTACAATTGCAATGTGATCCACTGAGTTTCTATCTAGTCACGGAAATGATATGAAATGCAAAACATTTTAGAACACGTTTGCACCTGTAGTTTTTGCATTGATCACATATGAAGAGAAGGTACATAAGCAGTGCTGGATATGAATATGAGTGTTGCTTATTTCTCAAAACACGCTACTTTCTCCTCACCTGTACTTTCCACACACACACTTGAAAACGTCTGTGTGTGAACGCACGTACGCGTGTGTGTGTAATTGGGTAGCTGGCCTGTGGCCGTGTTTAGTGTTAATGACTATCACCATAAATGAAGTTTCATTAAGTCATTAAAGGCACATTTCCATCCACTCATCAGTGCTAACCGCTAACCGCTAACCTGTGGGGTGTGACAGAGACGTTGCAAATGTTCCCGGGGGACGGTGGAGGAGGGGGGTGTCTCTTCCTCTCTCCGCTGCGGTGTGTCCCGGTCATCCCTCGTTACACCAACTAGTTTGAACAGTCGCTCTTACTGTTATCTAACACTGGGGAGTCATGGGAGTTGGGGAGAGTTAGCGTAGCATTAGTGCAGCGCCTCATTGCCAGGCTAATATTCTCGCCTGAGCCCTTGGATGCTAACGCTAGGAGGGAGGACAAAACGCTATTTAATGTGCCTGGGTGTTCATTATGGTTATTTTCAGTCAAACGGACTGTTAAATGATCACTTTCCTTAATCGCCTCAGTTATGACTGTCAAAAGCGTCATGCACATTCACGCGCCCCCCAAGATTTCTAAACCGATTGGGTTATGAATGTAACTTCCAAAACAAAAAA
The DNA here is from genome assembly GCF_018340385.1 of Cyprinus carpio. Taxonomy (NCBI): domain Eukaryota; kingdom Metazoa; phylum Chordata; class Actinopteri; order Cypriniformes; family Cyprinidae; genus Cyprinus; species Cyprinus carpio. Next base: position 23,167,532 of record NC_056616.1, on the reverse strand, counting down.
TTATTTCTATCTTTGATCATTAAGTTGTACAATTATTGAAAGGAAAAAAAAATATCTGGCTAGAACAGAAATCAACCATTCATTTGTCTAAATTCGGGCAGTCCAATTTACACCTGCCACATAGGCATACATTTTTATATAATTATAAAATAAAAGTAATAAAATATTTAATTTTAATTTCATAGAGTAGTTATTAAAAATAGTTATTAGAAGTATAAGATATTACAACTATTTGAAATATAATTTTTATGTTTTATATATTATATTATATTATATTATAAATAAATAATAAAGATCAAACATTTTACATTTTAATTCTATTATTAAAATTAGGTATTAGGACTATTTACTGTTATGATAATGACATAAAAACACATAAAAATATATAAAATGTATTTATACATTTGAATATATATATATATATATATATATATATATATATATATATATATATATATATATATATATATATATATACATACATATTTTCACACATTGTATTTTAATTTGGACATATTTTTCTATAATTATAAATTAATATTACATAATAAAAATATGTAATATATACAGGAATGTTTTAAAAATTAAATGATGTATACATACATACATACATGCGTTTATATTATATATAAATACACTTTGTGTTTCTCTCAAAGCTTATGCTCTTGTTTGTTGTGGATCTAGAGAGTTCTCTTCAAAACTACTGTTAAAAAAACATCCCAGTTTGAGAGTTTGATGCTGTCTGATCAACCATAGGACACTCAGAGCCCTGAGGGAGGTTAACACTGCGGGCGTTTGCCAGACAACTGCATAAAGCGACTGGAATATAATCATTTCAATAGTGATCAATGGGGCAGCGCACACGGCAGGCGATCCACACGCAACAATTGCAGTCGCTGTGCTAAACATCACTTGTGTGCTATTTCTGTGAGCTGATGGAAATGATGGCACGGCCTCTGATGTTGATGAATGTCCATCATTAAAGCGCCGCATTTAACGGGTCACATTTTGTGTTTAACTCATCTTATCGACTCAACTCTGCTTTGTGCAATGATTTAATATTGTAGAAATTAAAATGTAAATAGGATGAAAAATGACTGACCAGCTCAAATGAAAAATAAAAATCATCAGTTGGTAACATCTGCATGTTCTACAACAACTAAATGCACAAATTCAAAGTTTTTTGTTATGAAAATGATTAGATACTTAAAATAATTGTTCCATATTCCATGAATATCCCATGATAATTGTTCCATATTTATAAAAAGTGTGTGTGTGTGTGTGTGTATATATAAATATATATAAATATATTTTGTTTTATATATATTGATTTTATTTTGATATTACTTTTTGATTACTGTGTTAATTTTATAAATTGTGTCTATTTAATGCTGATTCTTATTCGTATTTAATTGTTCTGATTCTTATTTAATTTTTTTTTAGAAAATAACAACTTTTTATCTGAATAAAAATTAGACCCTATGTTATATCCTGTTCATGCTAATGTCCACAAAGACATTAAACTCTGAAAATATATCACAATTTTATCTTTGAATTTTAAGCTACACTGTACTTTCAGTCATAAAACTGGACAGGAAATCCATATTTATTTTTTATAGCCATTTCCTCATGGTCTCCTGCGGTTGGAATCTGCATTATGAAGCCTTTCTATATCACATATACATATCCAATATCATATTTCTCAATAATGAATTACAATTAAGGAGGAAATGTCATATGTGTGTGTTTATCTTTGCGTGAAAGTGTGTGTGTTTGCCTAAGGCCAGCGCTGCATTAGAGTCTGTAGTAAATGGAATAATGGGACACGATGAGAAATCCCAGTGTTGAGCAATAAGGTGCTGATGGGATTGTTTAATATCCCAAAGCCGGTAACCAGGTTTATACACACACACAGCAGAGTGTGTGTGATTTAATGGCTGTGTTTAATATCTCCTGTAACCAGGTTTGGGCATTTTGGACATCACCATTGGGGCCTCGTAAGTGTGTGTGTATGTGTGTGTCTTATTGGCCATGTTTAATATCCTCCATAACCAGGTTTGTACATCACCACTGGGGCTGCCCATATCGCTCCGCACGAACGGCCCGTCGGAGGAATCTAATATGGCAGCCGTGCCCTCCATCCCTCTCTCTTTATTTCTCTCTTCCCCTCCGTCTTTTACACAGAAGCCCAACGCCAATCAATTATCATCCCGCCAATTCCACTACACCGTGATCTATCGCTACGGCAACCGGCCGAGGCACCTGCACAACATCCCATAATTCACCAGCAATGATCTCTTATCCCATGCCAGCATTTGATTGGTTGAGCCAATGAAGAGAGATGAAACAACACATAAACAGGTTTTTGACAGGAGCCACACTTTATGAGCCAAACTCTCTAACTAGAACCTAGAACCAGATTACCTGTCGGGACGCTCACCCGTAACTACAATAGATAGGAAATAAGCATGTTTCTGTAGGACCATTACATTAATTTTTTGCCATTGTGACATTTTTTTTTTGTTGTTATAATTGAGCATGCTTCTTCCAAATTCTCATGTATTGTGTCATAAAGCATTTGTGTGTATAATGTGCGGAGAGGATTTTTCATGAAGAACTTGTGACAAATCAAATCTGTTGCATTAATTCTTTGAAAGTTTGCTAGATTCTTTTTTTTTTTACCCATATTATATTATATTATATTATATTATATTATATTATATTATATTATATTATATTATATTATATTATATTATATTATTTAATTTTCTGGAGCAGCAAATCAGCTTATTAGAATGATTTCTGAAAGATCAAGTGACACTGAAATTTCAGCTTTGCATCCCATGAATAAATTACATTTAAAAAAATATTAAAATAGTTATTTTAAATTGTAATAATATTTCACAATTTTACTGATTTTACTGTATTTTTGATCAAAAAAATGCAGCCTTAGTGAGAAACTAAATGCAAAAACATTAGAAAAAAAAATTGATAAAAAAAACAACAACAACAACAACAGAGACTCATTCTTTTTGGAGGCTCTTAAAAGTGTAAAAGCTCCAGAACGATTCATTGCACGGCATTTGTGGCTCAGGCGATTGTCTCAAAAACAGTTGTGCTGAGAACTTAGCACCTGTGAGTGAATATGGCAGATTTAAACCAGCATATTTCCAGCGGGTCCTGCAGCATTGAGATGAATGGTAATGTTAACAGAAACCTTTCTCCAAGCATTACAGACCTCCTTGGGTCTGATAGACCTTTCCTGTCTAAGAGGGCGGTTCTTGGCCAGAACAAGCAGCAAACTGGACCAGACTTACTGCTGCAAGCCAAACGTCTGGCTACTGTATGGGTGTAACAGTGAAATGTATCACGAGGGTCTGGAGCCGAGCCAGAGTCTGAGAGTCACTGTAAACCATCATACAGGACTCATGGTAAAACAGCCCGGCTGAATGAAATACAAAAGAATCACAGACCCAGCGTTTCATCTGAACAGCAGCTCTACTTTTATGAATCAATAGAGAAATCAGTGCTGCTGCCATTGCATTAGAAAGACAGATATTACACACTTGATAAATAAAGAGATTTAATTAATTTCATAAAATCATGTGCATTAAATCAAAAATGATTTATTTTATTGTGTGTGACTGTAGATAATTCTTCACTTGAGGTAACTTTTTTTGTAAAGAAAATTGTCTTTTTTTATTTTACAAAATGTTTTTTTGTGTGTGTGTGTGTGTGCTCTGAGGGCACATTGTTCAATTTATTTTTATTAATAAAATGTTATTTTATTTTTCTATTTATTTTATTAAGTTAATTAACTTAATTAACTAATTATAAATTAAAATAAAACAATATTAAACAAATTTAAATAAATATATAATAAAATTTCATAAAATTATGTGTACTAAGGGCATATTGTCTAATTAGTTTTATTGTGTGTGACTGATGGTGCTTCTTCATTTAAGGTAATTTTTAAAGAAAAATAAGAATAAGGAAAAATAATTGTGATGATGATGATGATTATTAATAATAATAATAAAATGTTTTTATAAAAAATATTTAAAAATGGTAGTTTTTATTATATTTTATTTATATGTATATATTTTATTATTTTTATAAATCATTGTATATTATATTTTATTACATATATTAAATATTTATATATTATTTTACACTTCAGATTGTATATATGTTATAATACAATCATGCTTTGTATAAAATCATCTACTAAATGCACACATATATAAGCATACATGCATATATAAATAAAATATTTTAAGCAGCCAAACAAAGCTTTTTCCTCCAATAAATCTATTTGAATCTTGAATCTTAAATCGTGAAATTTACATGGTGGTTTTTTATGCAATCGTATCTTTGTATCAAACAGTCATTCTGTATTTAATCTGATACAGCAGCGGTGTGTGTGTGAGTGGTATGAAGACGGCTGTGACGTTGATTTGATAGAAATAAAGAGCTGATTTTGTGAGGGAATGTGATGCATATAAGACTCACTCACTGATACAATCAAATGACACGATCTACATGAGTGAACCTGTAATGTTTAATTCTCTCTCTCTCTCTCTCTCTCTCTCTCTCTCTCTCTCTCTCTCTCTCTCTCTCTCTCGACAAGCTGTTTCATGAGTTAGATTTGATTTGTTGTGTGTGTGTGTGTATATTAGATTTTATTAAACCTTCTCCCAGTTCCTACATTCATATCACTGTCACTCACATTCCTCAGGCTAAAGAAAGTTATTACTCATCCATCCATCTGTCTCTCTCTCTCTCTCTCTCTCTGTAACAGCTGGTGAAGAATAAACATTCATTTAAAGGAAGTGATCGTTATCACATTATTCTAATTTTTTATTTGCTACAGCATGCATATGAAAATTGTCTATAACAGTGGGGACTTTTGTACCGATCTACTGATATGTAATGAAATTTGTTTTTTAGAACTTAATATATTTAAACATTAATTCAAAAAATTGTATTATGTTTAAATGTATAGTGGCCTCAAAATATATTTTGATACTTAATTCACACGTATGTATATATCTGTCTTGAATGCTGCAGGGACTTTTGATCAGCTGGTGTTCTGGTGAGTTTTAGTGGATGTATGAAGTCAGTTCTCCTCAGGATCACTCATTATTATAGAATTTAATGACAACCAGACATTCTTTTTAAGGTGGCATTAAGATAAAAAACAGAAAATCGATCATTTACTCACCCTCGTGTCATTCCAAACCTGTATGGCTTTCATTCTTCTGTCGAACATAAAAGAAGATATTTTGCGAAATATATCAGTGTGTTTTTTTTTTTTTTTTTTCAATACAATGGAAGTCAACGGTATGTCAAAAGCTCAAATCTTCTTAACTGTTTGTCAAAATTATGCTTCATTAACATTTAAAATGAGCTGGCAAATATCATTAACTGGAAAAAAAAATTATATATATACAGTACAGACCAAAAGTTTGGAAACATTACTATTTTTAATGTTTTTGAAAGAAGTTTCTTCTGCTCATCAAGCCTGCATTTATTTGATCAAAAATACAGAAAAAAACAGTAATATTGTCAAATATTATTACAACTTAAAATAATAGTTTTCTATTTGAATATACTTAAAAAAAAAAATTTATTGCTGTGATGCAAAGCTGAATTTTCAGCATCATTACTCCAGCCTTCAGTGTCACATGTAACATCCAGTCTATCACATGATCATTTAGAAATCAGTTGGAAACAGTTCTGCTGTCTAATATATTTGATGAATAAAAGGTTAAAAATAACTGCATTTATTCAAAATAAAAAAAAATTCTAATAATATATATTCTAATAATATATTTTCTTTACTATCACTTTTTATCAATTTAACACATCCTTGCTGAATAAAAGTATTGATTTTATTTAAAAAAAAAGAAAGAAAAAAAAATTACTGACCCCAAAATTACTGACCAGTAGTGTATATTGCTATTACAAAATATTTATATTTTAAAAACATAGCTTCTTTTTTTTTTTTTTTTTTTAATTTTTATTGTTTACTTTTTATTCATCAAGTATCCTAAAAACATATCACATGTTCTGAAAAAATATTAAGCAGCAAAACTGTTTCCAACTTTGATAATGAATCATCATATTAGAATGATTTCTAAAGGATCATGTGATAATGATCCTAAAAATTCAGCTTTGCATCACAGAAATAAATGATAATTTAAAGTATAATAAATTTAAAAACAATTATTTTAAATTGTAATAATATATCACAATATTACATTTTTTTTTCTGTATTTTTGATCAAATAAATGAAGGCTTGATGAGCAGAAGAACTTCTTTCAAAAACATTAAAAATAGTAATGTTTCCAAACTTTGGTCTGTACTGTGTATATATATATATATATATATTATATATATATATATATATATATATATATATATATATATATATATATATTTCATGCACATTACAAAATAAGCAAACATCTAATTGGGTCATTTAACTAAACAGTTTTTTCCCATATATATATATATATATATATATATATATATATATATATATATATATATATATATGATATATATATATATATATATATGATAATTTTATGATAATTTAATTCATATAAACATTTTATTGTTTATTTTAATAATACTTAATTTTGTGTATAATTTCTTCTGTTAATAAAACAATTAATTATATCTTAAATTACAACATATTGAATCAAATTTTTAAGAATTACATCTCACTGCAGCTTGAAATAGATTTTTCTCCTTTAAGGACACAGCATGATTCATAATTAATCAATGATCCATAATTTTATAGATGATTGAATTTTTTTTTTTTTTTTACTGAAACTGCAGTGATAATTAGTTTAATGACCCTCTTGAAGCTACGAAGGCACAAAGTACTTTGACAAGAAAAGTTTGTTTGTCTTATGTTGCAAAGGCGCCACTATGAGTAAACGCTTCGATAAAACAGGCTAAAATTGCATAACTAATGCAAGATGTGGGGAGTGTTTAGGAAACCTGTTTGAGAATAGTCTCTATTCTTTCACAGCTGGCACACACAACAAAGGCTTTAGGGAAATCACAGAAAAGAGTTAATTCAGCCAAAAATAAAAATGCTGTCATCCCATGTCGCTTCAAACCTGTATGACTTTCTTTCTTCTCGTTGTTTGGTTCACAATGTTCTTCAAAACATCTGTGTGTTGTACAGAAAAAAAGAAGGTCATACGTTTTAAAAGTAGTGAATAAATGATGACAGACTTCACAGATTTGGTTGAACTCTCCCTTTAACAAAGCAACATTTCATTATTGCACTGATAAACTTTTCTAGAATGCTGTTTCATTGAGTGGTTAAAGTGCTTCTCATGTAGGAGGTGATAGCAATTTATAATTATTAATTAGTGGATTAAAAAGTGCAGATTTTTTTCCCATTTACATGAATTTGACACATTATTGCTATATATTACTGGTCAAATGTTTGGAATAATTAAGACTTTTTTATGTTTTTAAAAGAAGTCTCTTATGCGCACCGAACTGCAATACTGTTAAATATTATTACAATTTAAAATAACAGTTTTAGTGTAATATAATTGAAATGTAATTTATTCCTGTAATCAAGCTGAATTTTATTCTTCAGTCTTCAGTGCCACATGATCCTTCAGAAATCATTCTAATATGCTGATTTGCTGTTCAAGAAACATTTATTATTATTATCAATGATGAAAACCGTTGTGCTGCTTCATATTTTTGTGTGATACATTTGATTTTTCTGGATTCTTTGATGAATAGAAAGTTCAAAAGAACAGCATTTATTTAAAATATAATCTTTTGTAACATTATAAATGTTTTACTGTCACTTTGGAAAATCTAATTTCCTTGGTATTTTTAATAAAAAAAAAATTTGAAATTGAAATAATATTTCACGGTATTACTGATTTTACTGTATTTTTCATCAAATAAATGCAGCCTTTTTTAAGAGACTAATTTCAAAAAAAAAAAAAAAATATATATATATATAAAAAAAAATCTTACAGAGTGAAAGTCTTTCTTTGTCTTTTCTTGTTTGCTATGCACAGATTCTTCCGCCAAAAACAGGAAGAAATCAGCCTGAGGGCGTTTTGAGTCCGAACAACACAATGAAACTTTCACTACTCCAGTGCTGAACCTCTGCGGAGTACACTTTACATCTAAAAATATATGAGAAAGGACCCCAGCAGTCAGTACAAATCTGTGTGTGTTTGTGAAGAAAACAAGTGCTGCGTTTTGTGTTTACTGACAAGGAATCTGGAAATGCATCTTGGGAAATGTCCGTTCAGTCAGAGGCAGTTAATCAAATTACCCAGCATCTGTCTTCTATCAGATTCACTCCACGCTGTTCTTTGGTTTGAAAAAAGGGAGATTTAGAGGAAGTCGGACACTCTGAACTGAATGTTCAGTCTTTACAAACTTCCCAGAATCTCAGTATGAGTAGATCTGACTGATGATGGACGTGTGTGTGTGTGTGTGTGTGTGTGTGTGTGTGTTACTCAGTAATCGTATTTCTCTAAGTAGCCTTGGGCACAGAGGTGCAGATAGCAGACTGTAAACAAACACACAAACACACACACACACACACACACACACACACACACACACACACACACACACACACACATCATTCAGACAACAGGAGAGAATGACATGCCTATTAGGAGCTTTATGTAGCCCTGAGGCTCACCCACGGCCATGAGAGAGAGAACAGATCACAGAAGAAAGAGAAAAGTGTGTGCTGTCGAGCGTGTATCTATATGTTAGTCTTCTGATCAGTAATCTCTCCATTTCAGTGGAATGAAGCATTTAGTGTCATCAAATACTGACCAGCCCCATTCATTTATGCACACGCGTTTTATTTAAAGCTACTATCATTCGGTTTGGTCTGAGTGGTCTAACTTTTTCAGACTGTTTTGTACTTAAGGTGTATCTAAGTATACACTGGGGGAAAAAGGGTATAGAAACAATTTTCACTCAGAAATTGATGGTAAATGTCACAATTAATTACAAAGAAATGGCAAGTAACGCATTGAATAAAAACATGAAATTTTGAAGTTTCATTTGCGTCTCTGTGCAGAAATCACTTTAAGGAATATTATAGTGCTTGATCATGCAGTGACAGGTTCTTGAAGGTAATTTTACTTCTATTGTGTCTTGATACTAACAATTCTAAATTGTTTATTTTTTAGTTCTCAGAAAAAAAGGTACAAAAACTGTCACTGGTGTGGCATATTTTTAAAAGGTGCTAATATTTACCATTTAGGTACTAATATGTACTTTTAAAGTACTAATTAAGGTACTAATATGTACCATTTAGGGGAAAATAAGTTACTAAGATGTACACTTATAGCTTTTGTACCTTAGGGGAGTGATCCAGTGACAGCTTTGTACCTGTTTTTCTGACAATAGAGCTGCTTTGAATTCTTTCTGATTCCCGACAGGTTTTATTTTGGAAAAGCTGAGTTGTGAGACATGTGGTGTTCAAAAACTATTTTACTTCCATAATGTAGGACTTTGTGACATCAACTGAAAAGCAAAGTCCTTTCAGGGGCAGAGCATGTTTTTGGCTGCATTTTGATCACATCTTTAGACCAGGAAATCAGAACATAACGAAGCAAGAAAATAAAGGTCGCTAATAGCTTGTGCTTTTCTCTAGTTCTGCAAGAGATAAATGCCTTGCTGATTTTTTACACAAACTGTGCAAGGGGACATTTCTGGATGTCTGGATTGAAACATAGTCTGAATAAGAGTCATATTATTCCATTAATTATAAAAGTATGTATTTAGAGTTTTACTGTGTTTTGGGAAGGCACTAACTATTCAAAGAGCTGCTTTGAATTCTTTCTGATTCATGACAGATAATGTGAGATAATGTGGTCTGCACCACTGATTTTACTTCTGTAAAGTTGGTTTTGGTGACATCACTGTACTGTAAAGTACTAAATTGCACCATTTAGGTACTAATATGCACCCTTTAGGGACAAAGAAGGCAAAAAGGTATACCTTTTGAAAAGGTTCCATCCCAGTGCAGCTTTTGTACCTTTTTTTCTGATTGTAGGAACATTTTTAGACCACAGAGTAAAAGTGTATGAAGCAAGACAATAAAGGCTGCTCATGTTTTTTTTTTTTTTTTTTTTTTTTTACACTTGTTTTGCATTTAGTGCTGCTTAATTTTGTAAAGATAAAATCTGTGTGTGCATGTGTCTTTTGGATTTTTAATTTGTGTTTGTAAAAAAAAAATGTGCGTGTGTGTGTGTGTGTGTGTGTGTGTGTGTGTGTGTGTGTGTGTGTTGGCTGCAGGGCAGTGGCTTTAGTTTGAGAGAGTTAATTGGAGGAATGTTGATACTCACTGACAATGTGTGTGTGTGATAATCAAAAACACACCCAGATACACACAAGTGATAATGACACAGATAAAACAGGAATGAAACGTGTGTTTGAGCACAAAGAGAAGATGCTGGGATGGTGTGTGTGTGTGTGTGTGTGTGTGTGTGAGATGGATTGTGTGCTGTGTATTGATAAATATGAGAAGGTTGAGTAATCGCCTAAGGAAAGGGCAAATTAACAAACGGATATCATCACCTCGTCTCATTTCTCATCTCTCTCTCTCTTACACACAGCAGTGCTGCAGTGACAGTATATAATTTAATATTTGGTTTGTGGCCTGTTCTGTTTAGCCCTGTGAAATAAACACATAATTGATCAAAGCAAAAATTAACAGTGCCAGCTATTTTTCTCCATAATGCAATATTTCCTTTTGCTCAAGAGAAACAAACACACATTATTATTATCCTATCTCTCTGTGTGTGTGTATACCTGCATGTCTCTAGATAAATACAATCTGCAGTTTGCTTTTCAAAATGTGTTGGATGCAACTGAAATATATATTCACAACAAAAAATATACAGAATTAGAGTTAGATGGATAAAATCTTTTATTAGTAGGTTGTATACGTACACATAACGGTGCTGTTCTCCATGTGACCGGCATTAGAGGGAGGAAAAAACCACAATGAAAATATTAAATCGTAATTATTATCCAGTAGAACCCCTTATGCTCATATGTGGAAATTAATTAAATATTTCCTTTAGAAAAATATATCTCCACTCGGCTCAAATTAATATCTTTGGAAATGAGAAAGAAACGCCCGGGGAGCTCTTTCAGTTTAAAGCCTTTTTAAATTGTAATTATTAGTCCTGCATCATGTGTCTAAGCCTGTTTTAAAGCCCATGTGACTGACAGAGCACTTCACATTCAGAAGAAATCAGGAACTCTTTACCGGTCTGATTAAAATCAGGGCCTCTGTATATATACTTGTCCCAGATAGATGTGAATTATTAGTGTGATAATTTCACTTACTGCACTACAGTTGCTTTATTAGACTTGCCATTGATTTCTAACATAATTATATCAAATTGATATCAATTCAGTCAGTTTTTATGAAGCTTATATGTGATACATCAATCTTCATAACTTGTAATACACCTTTAATCAGTTGTATTCTTGTATATAATTGTAACCATACATTATATGATCATATGTATACCTTTAAATAGTATAATGCATTAACAGCTGGTTTATGAGTAGGGAGAGACTAATATATCCATGCAAGTTATTAGGCTGATAATTTCCCTACAACCAACTAAAACAAATAAAAATATTCATCAACAATCATCTCAAATTCTATAAAAATTCTTTTAAAAAACAATCTGTCAAAATTCAACACATTTGTGTTTATCTTATCTGTTATCATTAAATTTTATTATATATGTATATAATATTGCTCTCTAGATGTGTCAGCAAAACCTATACTGGTCAACCATGAGCCTGCATTATAATATCACCTCTTTAGTATTTGTACATAAAGTATAAATAGTTTTATCACACATGCAATTTTGTGCATTTGGACAGAAACTGAACTCATATCTATACACAAAATAACACTCATAATAAAACACAATAAAAACACATAAAAAAAACACAAAAAACTAATCATCAATAATCATAAAAAATCACACCATGTGTTCGAATGACAGATTTAAACATGCTTTCCTCAACAGGACTAATTTATGACTAAAATTTGGGAGTAAATTAGGCTGCTTGGAGCTTAGGACTGTTTTGAATCTTGGAGTGTCGTTTAGGCAAAAGCTCGTTTGGTGAACTGGACAGATGAGAGTGGCGTGAGCCCTATTAGCATGGCTAATTTCACTCAGAGCATGGAGCGATTGAGTCAAAGCTCCTCTCATCTCTCCTCTCCTCAAAAGCCTTTTCTCCGTGGATATTTAAAACTCCCTCCATTTAACCCCGTTTCAAACGGCGCTGCCGTCTCACGCTGACCTGAAAGCTAACAATCGATTCCATTTTTCTTTCTCCTTATCTTCTTTTCTCTGTTTTTTTTTTCTTCCTCAGTACCTGAGGCAAAGTCTTATGTAAAAACACATTTATTTTTAATGGATGTTTTAATGAATTTTTTAGCTGGCCTATTAATACAGGCATTAATTATGTTACGGCGGGCAGTGAGAGGAGAGAGCGGTTTAATCCCGTCCTGGAGACATATGCTGCCAGCTCTTCTAACGCTGGCCAACACACACACACACACACAGACCAGTACATGCACACATAAGAGAATCATTAGTTGTATATAATCACACTTGGTTTTGCACATAGAAATTTGCATGGAAAATCAAAAAAGAAAATATATTGTACAATCAGACACACACAGACACACACACACACACACACACACAGACACACACAAACAATTAATCTCAGACACACAAAAAAAAAAAAACACACACACACACACACACACATCATTTAGGTTCAAAAGGTCATTACAACATATGTTTTTCCATTACTTTAACTCATCAAAATTTTACCAGTTTCAAATATATTATGAAGTTACACAAAATTAAACTCATTTTTTAAAGAAAGTTTAATAAAATTGAAATAAACTGAAAATAAATAAATAAATAAATAAATTGTTGACATGAGTTGTAAAGCCAATTTGATTGCTTTAAAAAAATCAAGGAAGCAAAATAACTTATTTTTTTAAGTTTAAGTAGTTAATTTTTTTTTACAGTGTATTTGTTGATGTGAATTATTAGTCACTTAATGCACTACAAATATTGGATTTGCCTATTGGATTTGCCATTGATTTCTAAAATAAATAAAATACTTATTGAATGGTATACATGTTAAGCATACATCAGAAAAACATTCATAATGCCTTACAATACTTTAATAATTTGTAAGTTCTGTACAATACATTGTGATACTTTACTCTAAATAGCATAATGTGTAAACAGCTGATTAAATTACACCACATTTTATGTGTTATATTATGTTTTAATGTATTTTACCCCATATAGATAGCATAGGCTAGTATGCCTTTTTTAATGAATGCATGCACACACACCTGTGATTTAACCTGTGTGCACCATTTTTTATAGATTCATAAACACACACACACACACACACACACACACACACACACACACACACACACACACACACACACAGAGCCCTGGGCTGGACACTTAAAAGCCACATGAATAGTGGAAATTGTGGGATAATCCTGCCAGAGAAGAGAAGCACTCAGAAAGCTCGCCTGCAGGCGACACACACACACACCCCGCAGGTCTAGCCTTGGCCATCTAATGCATCAGGGTGCTGATGCACAGTGGCTTTGGGGTGTGTGTGTTTGTGTGTGTGTACATGTATTTTACTGCCTAATGTGCCATTATATATCACAAGAGACCTACAAACTCTTTGTAAGATAGACAAGTAACACACACACACACTCACACACATGCACTCTCATACGTCATACAGCTGAGCTTGGAGTTGTGTGTGGTAAAGGTGTTAATTACTGCTAGTTTAGAATGCTAATTAAATGTTTCAATTAATTAATGTGTTTGTTGCCAAACCCTGCTGTTAATTGGAGGTGGGTGGAAACAGAGAAAGAGCCATTTGACAGGCTTTCCCAGCGGATGTGTGTGTGTGTGTGTGTGTGTGTGTGTGTGTGTGTGTGTGTGTGTGTGTGTGTGTGTGTGTGTGTAAAATCAGCAGCGTGAATCAACCGTGGAAAGACCTAGAGAAAGATGTGTGTGTGTGTGTGTGTGTGTGTGTGTGTGTGTGTGTGAGAGAGAGAGCGTGCCAACAACATGAAAGACAACAAACACAAAAGAGACACAAACAAAAAGAATAAAAGCTGCTTATGCAATGGTGTTTATTTTCTGAAACTAATTAAAATAGAGATTTGTCACGAAATATGAACTGTGTAAGAAAAAGCATAAGTGTATTATGTGTTGATTCTCAAGAATATATAAACACAAATGTGTCAAATAAACATTAAGAAAAAAACTGACTATACAAAAAACACTAACAGAAATGCAATAGTTAATATTCAAATGAAATAGAAATTATATACATGTAAGGTAAATAGTTCTGATCCAGAACTCCTTCTATTTGTGCTTTGTAATAATTTTTAGCACATCTTTTTGTCCTACCGCTCAGTCTCTAGTTCATTTGTTCATTACTCACTCGTTTACCTCATTTATCTCCATTTATGACACACAGGCCACTGCAATGAGAGCGAGCTCATCTGTCATTTACACCAGTTATTTGTTCTTAAACATTTTAAATAGACGGTGATGCATGTGTGTGTTTGAGAGCGAAAGACAGACAGAGAGAGACCGGGAGAGTAAATCTGTCATGGTGATGGACACATCGACTATCTGAATATGTAAATGAGGTGCTGCTGGAGCTCTGTTAATCCCGCCCCCTGGGCTATTTCCTGTCTGGATCAGGAAGTAGGGAAAAAATATGAAACTCATGATCAGCAGTTCTTCTATTGCCACACACACACACACACACTTCATAAATATGCATTTACTTTGGGATCACGCTTTGGCCAAAAAAAGCGTACTGTGCTTGTGTTGAAAAAAAGGAGGCCGTGTTATTTTGACACACGAGTGAAGATTAAATTCGGTCTTTCTGTCTGTCATTCCCCATCTGCTCCTCTCTCGCACTCTTATTTATACACACACCGTGAAATCTGCTCAGATCAATGCATCTCTTGTCATCTTTCTGCCTTTGACGGCTCTCTGGAAAAAATACTGCATAGTATACACTGAATAATATGCCTACTGTTTTTAAAAATAGTATATGAAACCATATCTATTATACATCGATAAACAGTAAGCTCTCTGTTGTCACATGATCTCAGCTCATAGAGGACTACTATAGATATATAAAGCTCTCTGTTCGCATTCCCATTCATCTCAATGGCATTTCTTTGGCATATATGGCAGAAATAGTAAGAGTAGTATGATAGTATGCTATTTTGACTCTCCTGACTATCCATTTCATGTTTTTAAACAGCACTCCAGAAAAAGAAAATCAGCCATTTATAAACCATCTAATATATCAGTAACTGATGCTTTTAAATGGCCATGATTTTAGCACTTTTGTGCTAAAACATTAGCTTTTGTCAGTCTGAGCACAATGAGTCCATAAAGAGATGATGAACTTTTGTCTGATATTAAGCCTAATTAATTTATGACAAGATCAAGTTGAGATATTGCATTGTAGGATACAGATTTAAATGCACCATACTGCACATCTTTGCAAGCTGGATATAGCATGCATGAACACATACTGCAAAAACAGTATGAAACCTAAAAATGAAATAGAACTTGACATTTGTGCTAATAATGGAAATTTATGATTAATTTTTCATACTTTATGCATGTGACTTGTGTCATGACCATTTTATCTTAAATGTTATCATAATAAATTACAAATATTTTATTTTATTCATCACCAAAAATCATGACTGTTGTCAAACAGGTTTCCCAAACACTTTGGGCAGGTCGGGATTCTCAAAGCGGTGTTATTTTAGTGTCACTGATATAATATTAAAGTATAGTAGGTTAATTAATATTTTGAATTTGAAATTATTTTTATTTTCTGTTTTCATTTTAATTTTAGTTAAAGTTTGAGTAATTTTGTTGAGTGTTTTTTATTAGTATTTTATTTTCTACACAGCATCAAACTTTGCCTTGGCAACTAGCTGAAAAAAAAATAGGTTTAAGGTTTTTATTTCATTTTAGTTCATGTTTAATGTTTTTATGGTTTTAGTTCTGGTAAAAAAAAAAAAAAAAAGATTTAAAGCTACTCAACATTAGTTTCCTTTTGCAGATGTGCAGATTGTAATTATTTGTTGAACATTTAACATCTTAAATCTCTGTCCTACATACTGAAAATAATAATTGTACATAATGGAGGCTTTATGTATTTCTTTGCGACTAGTAACAGGAAATGTTTCTTTTTCATTTTTTCAGTTGTACTGCTCCAGGATAACCTACAGCATGTCCCTCACCTTATAGTAGTCATAGTAATGATAACAATATGCCGCGGGTGCCGTTCAAATAAAAGAAATAAACACAGATGAGATGACAGGTGAGAATCTGAAGTGACTGGCAAATGACTGGGAAGCGGAATGTGAGTTTTCCTAAGATCCGCTGTGTGTGTTTGATCTTTAATCACATTAATCATTTTCATTAATGTGCTGAAATCAGTCTGTCATGATCTTCACTGAGTGTCATTCACACGCAAACTCACACACACACACAACTTCGGCCAGGTTTCCTCTGCATCTCATCATACTGCTGAGGATCAAAACAGCACACCTGCGGCAATTATCTCTACTACTGTATGTGTGTGTGTGAGAGTGAGTGTGTGTGTGTAGGTTTGACTGTCTTTGTTCTTTCAAATCCTGACATGACGTTCACCCTAAGGGGGGAGATCCAAGTCTGAGAAATTCCTAAGCCAAGCACTTCACGCACACACACACACACACACACACACACACACACACACACACACACACACACACACACACACACACACACACACAGGCAACAACATTCACAACTAGTCAAGGTAAAAAAGAAATCTCAACGTAAGCACTTCCATAATGCAGGAGCTCATACTTTACACAATCCATTTTGCCCTCAAAAAACAAAAGCAAAAGAAAACTATAATTGGAAAAGAAACATAGAGGTAACAGATGCTTTGAAGTCATTCTATAACAAAAAAGAGGAGAATGGAGGTGAGTCTGCAAACTCATCCTCAAAATCAGACACTCTGACAAAACAGCACCACTTTGTCACTTTGTGGTCTGCTGAAAACCTTTTGACCTTTAAGTAAAAATACCATGCAAATGTTTGTACCTCCACATCAGGGACAATGTCATAGAGGAGGCCAATTCCAGCAAAACCCTAATTAAAAATCATCATTGATTCAATTATTTTAGGCAGATTATACATATAATATATTGTGTATTACATTACTGTTAAGTACTTTACTGTTACTATAGCTGAGCTAACATGACCTAACAATGAACAGTTGTATTTGTATAATGTTAACAAAGATTAATAAATACTGCAACAGTTTTTTTCAAGTGCTTACATACAAAATCTTTGTCACACAGTTTCTGAAACCTGACACTCAAACACCAGAACCACGCACCAAACCTGCAAAACCATACACTAATTCTCAGTTTTCAATTTCATAAAACATTTTTTGCAAACCACTTTGCAGAGCTTTGCAGAGGTCTGATTAAATGTGACTGATTAAACAAGGGCGACTGGTTGACTTGCTGGTTGAACGCACACTAGTAATATTTGACTGTTATACTTCAGTATGTTTTATGAATGTCAGTCATCTGTAAAGAGCTGCCAGCAATGATCTTTGGCAGGCTCTTTAAAACATGCGGATAGCAATCACACTGATTAATCATTACTCACTTTAATCATTATGATTAATTAAAGGTGTCACTTTCTTCTTCTGTATGCCTGGAGAAAGATCTCTGAACAATCTGAACTTGTGTAAACCTGGAGAAAGGAAGAGCACATGAGTGATTTCACGTATTTGTAACTTAAAATCACACTTATTTCAATCCACACCCAAACTATACCGGGCCAACGACGGTTAAGTGCAAATATATTTCAGATGGGAAATTACATATGAATCATTGCACATTTTTTTTTAAAAGAAAACAGATATATACACTCCTAAATGTGCTGTCCATAAATCACAAATTCATGAAGCACGTTGGTTCTTATTGTGGTTCTCGCTTCTCTCATCTGCGTTTTTGTGTCAGGATGTTTGTATGAATCTCTATTAAAATCAAATGTTTTCCGCAACAAATATTTAAATGAAACAACCAAACATGTTCTGCATTTGATAAAGGCACACATTAGTTCATAGTACTGCATTAGATTTTCCCCCAAGGAGTGATTGCATTGCTCTGGATGCACACTGACTTTGGACTTTTGCTTCCCTCGTGTAAAAGTTTAAAAAGTTTAAAAAGTTTTTCTTTTTGGGAAATCTACTCTACTTTTAATCATTCCAATCTACTACTAAATGCAGCCCATCTCTGGTGTCCTTCCCACCTTGATTGCATTAGATGCATTAAAGTGATTTTAATCTCATTAACATGTTTAGCATGCAGCTCTATTTGTCTTCAGAGACTCGCATGAAGCTGCACGTTCAGTTACTTCAACTATTATGTCTTGTTTAGATGCTAAGCCGATTTAAAAAGTGGACAGACATGTTGAAGTGCAAAATGGTAAATTTCCAGGACAGATAACTTCTATGCCATTGCAAAAAACGTGTAAAAACAGTGTAAAAAATGTTATATTTTACCTGTGAGTGTGGCTGTAAGTTTGCATTCTGTATTGAATGTGATTCAGTAAAAAGACAACATGATGGCAAAAAAGCCATAGTAAGAAAGATCGTAGATAGTTTATTTGGGAAATGCAGCCCTAAACATTGCGAGAAAAACCAAATGTACAGCATAACCAAATAAGTTTAATTCAAAAAAGAAATTAATCTTCTGATCTGGCCTTCCTTTCAATGAATCAAAAAACAAAGAGTGCAAATAGTGTCACTTAATTCAGGAACAAAGGACTCTTATGAGCCAGTGAATCAAAAAACATACAGCATGACTATAGTGTAGTCTTACTTCCAAACAAATAACTCTTTTGAGCAATTCTTTTTTTGTGAATGCTGTATACACAGCTCAACCGTTATAATCTGATGAACAAAAAGTGACTTCTAAGAGTCAGTTCTTTTTAGTGAATCAAAAAACTTATAGTGCAACCAGTGCAATCTTATTTACAGACAACTGACTCTTTTGGGCTAGTGACTAGTGTAGTCTGATTCCCAAACTAATGACTCATATGAGCCGGTTCTTTTTAGTGAATCCCAAATATACAGCTCAACCAGTGTAGTCTGATTCAAAAACAAGTGACTCTTAAGAGCCAGTTAAGCAAAAAACATACAGTGTGGCCTAAATGGATGACTCTCACAAGAGTGTACTTTTAAATGAATCAAAATATATATATCGTGACTACCATACCCTGAATGAGGAACAAATTAATCTTATTTTTAGTGAATCAAAAATCATACAGCACGACTATAGTAAAGGAATGACTCAAGTTATGAGCCGGTTCTTTTTACTGAATCAGAAAACATATGGTGCAAACAGTGTAATCAGATTTACAGACAAGTGGCTGTTTTGAGCCAGTTCTTTTGAGCAAATAAAAAACCATACAGCATATCTAGTGTAGTGTGATTTCCAAAAAAAAAAAAGACTCTTATGAGCAGATTTTTTTTTTCATGAAAAACTCAAATGAATGAGTTACCAGTTTGAATCAGTCTAAGAAATCCTTCACTGAACTCATCAGTTACTCACACGTATCAAATGACTTTCTTTGTGAATAGCAAATTTTCATAAAACTCAAAATAAAAAGAACATTTGTCTCATACTTATGTCAACATATAGTTTTTGTAATAAATAAAACAACATTACAGAAGTCCTACGGTTTACTTTTCACATACTTTTTAAATTCCCCACCTAAATATTGATTTAAACATTAAGTAACAAAATTTTTAATCTATTAGCTGTTTTTAAACATTTAGTGTTTTTACTGTAAATACATTTTTCATTCATTTACACACTGACGAATCTAAACTTTTGTCTGGTAATCGACAGAACGCCGCAGATTCTGTCCATAAAAACAAACCAGATTATTCCCTATAACAGTATGACTCATTATATACTCATTCTATACTCATTTTAGCAGTACATCTGTTATTGAGTTGATATAAGTTGATCAAACCAGACAGTTGGTCATGAGGTATGATGGCTGTGTGTGTGTGTGTGTGTGTGTGTGTGTGTGTGTGTGTGTGTGTATGTGTGTGTGTGTGTGTGTGTGTGTGTGTTTTTGTTTTTCTCATGAATGAGGAATGTTTGTGAGGGAAGACAGTTCAGATCTAAATCCCCTGAGTTTAGACAGGACCCCAGACCAGACAGACTAACCCACTCACACACACACACACACACACACACACACACACACACACACACACACACACACACACACACACACACACACTCCCTCAGGACACACAGCATTCAAACCACCTGTGGTCACTGCTCCTTTCACCCTGCAGCCACCTTTTAATGAAGCCCCGCTGAGGTGCATTCTGGGAGAATTCAGAAGACACATACTCTGTGCCAGCCAATCACGAGCATATTAAAGCCAACGCTGTAATCTGATTGGATATAAATATGTAATCATATGAATGAATGGATGACTGAATGTATGTATCTCTTTCTGAAAAGAGAAAGTCAATGTATGTGTGGGTTTGTGTATTGTTATTGATGTGAAATGTATTTTACTCTTACTCTTAACATTAATAAGATTGTTAAATACTGTTGTTCATTGTAAGTTAATGCATTAATGGCACTAACGCATTTTTGTAAAATGGTATGACAATATTATAGTTAACTAATACTAAATTAAAACAATTTTTTTATTAAAACCATTAAGCATATTTAAAAAGTTCTTTATATAAATATATATATATTATATATATATATATATATATATATGTGTGTCTGTGAGTGTGTGTGTGTGTGTGTGTGTGTGTGTGTGTGCAACAATCTATCTATCTCTCTATCTCTCTCTCTGTCTAACTATCTATCTATCTAAGACCATCTGACCTTTTATTTTTTTACTAGCATAAAATAATAAATCAAAATTTCCACTGGCTGCCAAGGTATAGTTTTTAATTTTCTTTTAGTGTAAATTTAAATACTAAAATAACAAACTCAAACTGGAATAAAAAAATAAATAATCTAAGAGCTATATCTTACATAAAAATATATATATATATTTTTTTAAAAAAAAAATACTAATAAAAATGGGAAAAAAGTAGTAAAACTTAAAACTTAAAATGAAAAAAGAAAATATAAAAAATATAATATTATAGATATATTATTGATATATAATAGTATATCAATGATGCTAAATTATACTAAATCAAATGGCTGAAGAAGTGCATGTGATCCGAGATCAATTTCTGATTGACTTTATCTAAAACTATTTTAAACACTCTCTAATTCTTTTATAATTAGAGTATATACAGTGAAATTTGTGAAAAAAAAGGAGATGGTAAAAACAGTAGAAACTGGCTTTTGTGGGCTATATCGGTACAAAAAAATGGTCTCATTTTCTAAAAGAATAATTCTAAAATAATTATTTTTTTCTTTCTACCATTAAAAAACTATGTGGATGCCATCAGAGATTTCAGTCCTAAGAAACATCTGCATGAGAAATTATTTTGAGTTCATCAGCTATACACAGCTAGACTTCAACGACAGAAGAGTGCAAGAGAACGAAGAGGAGAGGGAATACAGCAAAATAAACCCTGCGCTGGAACGAAAACCGTCCCAGTTCTCATTCTGGAGTGGCAAAACTGCAGGAACGCTGACCGCCGTTCTTGTTTCACACAGCGACAAACTAGTGTTGACATCTATCGCTTTAAGAAAACAGGAAGAGAAATAAAAAAGACTTTAGCAGCAAAAACTAATAATTGCAAAGCAGCCAATTAAATGGAGAGAAGGAGATGAAACCGTCTTATTTCCCCTGGTGAAACGCGCTTCTGCGAGCACATGAAAAGAAAAGAGGAAAATATAATTCCAGAAGCTGACAGAACTCATTGTTCGTGGGGAATTTTAAATTCAAAAAAGTTAATAAAGCAGCGGAGGAAGATGAAGAGAATTTGCATTTCTCAGATTAACAGCCTGTACAGCAGCAAAGGAGATCCACGTCGCCCCGGGTCATCATTTAAGAAACCTTTGCATATTTTATTTAAAAGTGGGCTTGGGTTGGCGGGGTAATAAGACAGACAGATAATGATTGGAAGGTCGGCCCTGCAGGGCACGTGAGAACACACACACACACACACACACACAGAGGCGAGGAAAGTAGCAAATAGTTCTCCATAAGGAGGCTGCATCATAGATTACACTAATTATACACTGATCATTTATGAAACGTTTTCCAAAGGTTTTATTATTGTTATTGTTGTTTGTTGCTGTTATTGCATTCCTTATTGCGTGTGTGTGTGTGTGTGTGTGTGTGTGTGTGTATGTGTGTGTGTGTTTGTGTGTGTGGTGTTAATGTGTAGCTTGGAGGTTTCTCCATTGCTCATATCGCGTGTTGCTCGTCTTGTAATGAGAAGAAAAATAATCTCGCACTTGTAATCAGATTTTCGTTGTTTACGTGTTTGTTTGGAATGACCACAAATGTGTAATTAGAACAGCATTAATTTGTTTGTGCCGCAAATTATTAAAGCTGGAAGTTTTTGAAGCAATAAGTGCAAAAGAAAAAAGTGTTTACTGTGTTGTGTTAAAATGAGAAAAAAACTTGGACGGTTTAGAGGAAAAAGTGACCGAAAGAAATATGGAACTGCTGATCTTAAACAGTCTAAGTTGGTTTAAACTGGTCCTAATCAGTTGAGAAAAAGTGCACAAAATCCCACTAAAACCCATAAAACCCTCAATGCTGAAACCATCAAACTATCTTAGGTTGTTTTAAATCAGGTTGTGTGTCCTCGGTTAATCAATAAATGTTGTGTCTGTGTGTCTGTGTGCTATATTTTGACTAGCCCAACAAATCATCCATTAACAGGAAATTAAACACAACATTCTCATTACACCCATAGATTGAGCTGGAAATTGAATTTACTATCATTATTTACATTTATACATTAACACACAGCTGTATTTTAATTACATTTTACAAAGAAATTGTGAGCTATTCTTTCCTTCACATAAAAATGTAATTGTGTGTTTTTTAGCTTGTTGCTAAGCAGTTGTTAGGGTGTTGTTGGTGGCTGCTGGCGCGTTCCTTTTTGTTACTAAGGGATTCAGTGTGGTTGCTAGGGTGTTGTTGGTGGTTGCTAGGGAATTGCTTTTGTAGTTGCTAAGGTCCTCTGTGTGGCTATCTCATTGCTATGCAGTTGGTTGCTAGGGAGTTGCTTTGTTGTTGCTAAAGTGTTTGATCTATGTAGTCTTTAACTCACTGCTATGCAGTTGTTAGAGTGTTCTTGCAGTTACTTAGTAGTTACTTTGTAGTTGATAAGGAGTTCTAAGTGTTTTTTAGCTCATTACCATGCAGTTGCCAGGGTGTTGGCTTGTAGTTGCCAAGGTGTTTTGATATGTGTTATAATTTCCTATGCAAAACTCCATTTCCATGACGATAATGTTATTGGCTGTTGCTAAGTGGTGGCGTTGAAGTTGCTAAGGTGGTCTTTGTGGTTTTTGCTTGTTGCTATGAAGTTGCTTGATTGTTGTTGGTGGTTGCTAGGGTGTTCCTAGATAGTTGCTAAGGTGTTCTGTGTGGTATTTTGCTTGTTGCTATGCAGTTGCTTAATTGTTGTTGGTGGTTGCTAGGGAGTTTCTATATAGTTGCTAAGGTGTTCTGTGTGATTTTTAGCTTTGTTGCTTTGTAGTTGCTGATGTCTTCTGCAACGCTTCAAATTGCGCAAATTGAGTTTGCAAATTGAAAATATACCCAATGGAAACACATCAATTTTACAAAAACTCCCATATATTATAAAAAAGTTTTTGCACTCGCATGAGGTGGTTTTTCAGGCATTTTGAAAAATGAATATTTTGCAAAATGGAAACAGCTTTTTCACATTTACAGGTCACCTGACGTACGTAAAAGCCACATAATCATTCTTTAATGTACTATGACCTCAAAACAACACCTCATATGTGTCATTGTGTAGTCAATGCTTGTATAAGGAGCTTTCTTTGCTATTAATACATAACCCCTTATTTACACTGCACACTAGAGGTCTTCACGGGTCCACTTGGATCTGAACACCCGAGGTCCCACCCGAGAGGCATATCCTGAATGCATAGGCTACTTTCACTTTCGTGTTGAGGAACGCACATAGAAAAGGAGCATAGTAAGGAGTTTGTAACCTCGCACACAGAAATCATCTTATAGGAAAACCCACTCGCTTCATTATGCTGCATGTTCTAATTTCATTGGTTCTGTCTCGGGTCGGGTTTTTCTTTAAAAAAAATTAATTTATGCATGTCAGGGTTGGGTAAGAAGTGATTCGGGTCGATTCAGGTTGGGTACAGATTTTAGGACCCAAGAAGGCCTCTACTGCACATGTCTGCAGCGCATCTTGGAGCTGATATTGGCCACTCTACTCAATGCTTGTGTTTATACCAGCCACACCGCTGCACATGTCAGAAGTGCCCCCAGAAGCGGCTCTCCACACTGCTCTGCTAAAGATACATGCCTGCGTCTCCTTCGATTAAAAATAATGGCTAGTGCAGTGGCTGCGATATACATAAACATACCAACATCCGTCGTCAAGACTTATCCCGAGAGGAAAAAATATGTTTTAGTTTAAAGGAAACGCAGTCAGTTTTTTAGCAACATTTATAGAACATTGCAAAAGTTTTACGCAAATCTGTAATGGAAACCCAGTTTATGTGGCTTTTAACCCTGCTATGCAGGTACAAACATTTTTGGTGGTTGCCAAGGTGTTGCTAGGATATTCTGGGTAGATGCCTACTGTCAAAAAGGCCACACTTAATTCTATGTGATTTTTTATGGCATATAGATATGAATTCTGTCCCTTATTCAAGGTAAATCTATCAGACTTTTTGCCCATTTAATCATATGTAGAGTCATATGATATGATATACTCATATGAAGAGGGGTTTGTTTAAATCTGTAAACCCAACATATGAGAAACAGTAACTATTAGCACAAGAGTTTAAAATCTACCTCAGGTTGCAGGTTGAAATCTTTGCAGTGCCATACGAGGTGGCTAAAATATTGTGTTGTACATTACAGTTCTGAATTATTCCATTTGGCTTTGTAGAATCTAAAGCTCATACTCATCTCTCTCACACACACACACACACACACACACACACACACACACACTGTAGCCATCCTTGACCTTAACCAGGCCTGCAGGGTTCGGACGGAACATTACAACGTTTTATGAATTATTCATTGATTCACTCTGTCCTAGCTCTCTCTTTCTTTTTCTTTCTTTCTTGCTGTCTCCCACACTCTCTCTTTCTCACTCGCTCTGGGCTAGTAGAGTTTGAGTGTGTTTTGACCGGTGCTCTGATACGGTGATACTCGCACCCGCAGCAGGTAGTTTGTCCTCCTCTGTGTGCCACAATTCCCTTTAGACCTTGATTAGGGCTCTTAATAGCTGCTTTCATGACAAAAAAAAAATATAAATAAAGGTTAATTATAACTCTGCCACACTCCAGTTTGTGTTAGCGAGAGAATGGTTGTGTTGGAATAGCATATACTACACTTGCATCATGTACGTACGCATCAACACCCTATTAAAACTGACAAAATGTACCGCATACAGTAGAGCACACAGGGTAACATATCCTAGAAATGCAATGCACGCGAGTTGATTTTCAGGTGTGTCAGACGAAATATATAGCATACTATTTACTAAATAATAATGAAAAAGGGTTATTTTGCATATATATTTTCCTTAATTTAATATATATATATATATATTAAATTAAGGAAAATATATATGCAAAATAACCCTTTTTCATTATTATTTAGTAAATAGTATGCTAGTTTTCCATTTCAACAACATTTTTGAAGTAGCTGCTCAGCATCTTAGTTTTGAAGGAGACAGAGTTGTTAAAAAACTTACAATATTATAAAGTTTAAATATCAACCAAATGCCAGAAAAAAATACAAAATTATTACAGTCTCAAAACAGAATCATTATCAGAGAGCAGCATTGCATTATGGGAGATAATCAGCACTGACCAGAGGGCAGAACCGCCAATCCAAGGATTAAACTCTGCCAGAACCTGACCTTCCTCGCAGCTAAACACACACTTTAACACATGCAGACGGGCTGCACACACACACACACACATGCAGTTTGAATCACTGTCAGAATTTCCTCCTTTTTCACTCTTTTCCTTTATCTGTTCTCTTTCTCTCTCCTGTTTCTCTTACTTTACATATTTTGTGTTGTCTTTCTTCTCTTCTCGCTTAATTTAAAAGACAATATATTCTCATGAAATCTGCCAAAAAGATATCCAGGTCATAGTTCACCACAAAATCAAAAGAAAGAGTAGTTTGCATTGGGACGTTATATTAACAATTTAAGGGATATTCTTGATCATCGCTGATGTATACTCAATCCCATGCTGTTCCAAACCTACATGGATTTTAAGAAAACATTTATGAAAATGTCCACTAAATTGGATGAAGAACAGGGGCTGTCAAGATCCAAAAAATAAAAAAAGCCTAAGGAAAGTTACTAAAATGTAAGCTATTTTACAGAAAAGAGCAGCTCAGACATTTTCCTAAAATCTCCTTTTGCATTCTACGGAAGAAAGAAAGTCATAAAAATTGGGAAAGACATTGTGGGTGAGTAAATAATAACAGAATTTTCATTTTTGCTTGAATTATTCCCACTCCAATTTGCATTACCTAAATGCAAAAAATAAATCTTTCTCATTACTTCAATGAAAAAAAAAATGTATTTAAATTGCAAATTATTTATGCATCACGGTAATATTTGTAGTATTGCCTTTAATTTATGCTGATTTAAATATATAATTTAAAATATTGTTTTACTGTAATGAGAATCTAATGAGAATCCTCACTGAGAATAATAGGAATTCTAAACATTATAGCTCAAAAATAAAACATTCAGACACATTACAGAAATGAAAATTTAGGCAAAAAATGTCACATTGCCAAAACATTCATTTTTCCTTATGCAAATTTCTTGAGGGTGAAATGTGACCTGGACGTGTTTTCACCCATAAACATTTGTCTTTCATTTCACTGTGTCCTGCGTTCTCTTCAGATCTTACCAACAGCACCAACTTGACCAACAGAAACACATCCAAATGTGCCTAGGGCTGCGAGTCCTTCAGAAGATACACACACACACACACAGGAGGTGCTCTGACAGATGGATTCCTGCTGTCAGAGAGTAACGTGACCTTATGAAGGATTCAAGCATCATGTATCAGCAGTGGATGAATATTACATAAAGCATTTGGAAAGCTTTCTAGTTATGAATTTGAGGTTGTGTTCTTAAGCTTGTTTGTGGCCATGTGCTTGTCTATTTTTGTGTGTATGTGTTATTTTTTTGTATTCTATATGTGACTCTGTACTTGCATGCTGTGTGTGTGTGTGTGAGGCCAAGGCCTCCTAAACACAGCCATATTCTGCAGATAACCGGATTAGGAACGAGGCGTATAATAAGTCTGTGAATGTGGCCCCTGGCGCTGCTGTAATCCTCTGCTTTGATGTCTCTCGGCTCCATCAGGTGCGAGCGGGCTCTCGGGCCCCGGGCTGAAGCTCCGCTCCGCAGCTCAAAGTGCCTCATTAGTTTTGCCTGTTTACTAAACTTGGCCCCTTGTGATGGAAAATAGTCAGATGCACAGCCAAATCCTGTCAACGATGCACATTTCTCTCTTTTCAGAAAGCGGGAGGGGGGGGGAAGGAAGCCGGAGACATCTTGCAGTGTCCGAATTTACCTCAACACCACCATGGGTTCATTATCTGCTGCTTTCTGCGTCTTATATCAGCACTGGGTTAAATAATTACAGGATCATTTAAACAAACAAACAAAAAAATGGAAGAACTAGAAGAGCTTTAATACACAGGACTGCATTTTCATGATGATGTGTTGCATAAAGTGCATGCATTTTGAGCATCTTAGGGGTGTTTGAATGTGTTTTTTATTTGTATATACGTTTTTTTGTGTATTTTTTTCTGTACTTTATTTATATAGGTGTTAATTTGTGATAAATGGGCTGATTTTCCCAGTCCTCCCAATGGCAAAAAGTGTCCAAATTTTCCTGAATTCACCCTTTTATTTGCCTTTTTCAGACACTGATGTTCCTGATCAAAAATGACCGGCCTTTTAAAAATTGTTCGCAAATCTCGCATTATGCTATATTATCACCAAATATTAAATTAAATCTTTTTACCAACTTGTTTTCTTTCAATTAGCACAGGTTTTGTATTTCTTTTTGGAACTGATTGATAGGCCTCATTCATCTGAGCTTGTTTTTGAATGAAAAGGCATTATTTCTGGACCATTCTGGCTCAAAAACTGATGCGTATAAACTCAAAACAATAAGGTTTACAAACAATCAGTTCCAAAAATAGATTTTCAATTCCAAAAGTTATACATTCAACAATTTAACCCATGTGTTGCAAGCAAAACCCAAGACCTTGCTCTCTCCTTGAGCTACAGGAATCTGCTTATTTCTGAGCATATGCTTGTTTGTTGTTTGTATTATTATATTATTTGTGTAAAAGTGTGTGTTTTCGTGTATGTGTGTGTGCCTTTTGAGTGTGTATGTGTGCCTCACTCAGCTGCAGATTCTAATTAAAAATATCACAATAATTAAAGTCTTCAGCCTGACAAGCACAGACTGCGCTACGCCTTCAGACATTCCCAGCTAATTAGTTAATTAATCCAAACGCAAATTATAAGCAATAATTAGTCAGTCAAGCTTAACGTGAAGTCTGGTGACTCGTAGCGTTCCTTCACCTCCTTCTGTTCACTGTCTCTGCGTCTTCTCACACGGGCTCCTTCTTTTGGACGGATTCCTGCTCTGGTGAGGTAATTAATTTTCGGCTCTTAACGGATTTAACAGCAGAATTGACTGCGGCTCTCGTAACGCTCCGGATTCAGATCGGACTCTCACCCTGAGCGGAGCGAGACAATTACACATCACAAACAACAGAGAGCAGCGTGAAAGAGCTCTTATTAAGACATTAGACACACCTACTCCTATCCACACACTAGTCTGATCATACACACATTCGATGCTCCTCTTAGACGCACACTTGGTAGTGTTTGCTTGCTAAGGTAGGTTTTCATTATCATTATTACTCATACTTCGGGTTAGGGATTTGACAAACCCCTAATCTTCAGCATTAAACTTAAATTCATAACTTTTCAAAGTGATTAGATTACGATTTTGGGCTGATAGATGATCAAACGGGTGGGAAAAAAAACTGACAGATTTAAGTTACAGTAAAAGAGGGACCTATGTCCTAGCAACCACTAAAAACACCTTAGCAACGGCATAGCAACGCCCTGGCGACTGAATAGTAATCACAGTTGCCAAGTCCTGCGGTTTGGGTACTTTTACACAGTTTATGGTTTTGAAGAACTGGATTTCCAACGGAGGGGAAAACTGCGAAAAACTGCGAATGGGCTGGTTTTGTTTCGCAGGCCTGTCAACCCTGATAGAAATTTGCTAATACAAACAAACAAACAAAAACCCCTCAAAGTAACGTTACCTCAGCAACCGCATAGCAACGCCATGGCATGGATCCATCACCAGAGCAAAAAACGCCTCAAAAGTCATTGTTTAAAGAGGAAGATTACCATTTACTTACCTGAGAATCTTATTTTTTCCTTACGATATTTCATCAGTCGTGTCTTGTCTTCTATTTTCTGTCGTGTGTGTAGAATCGGAGCTAATCGTGAGTAATGAATCTTCGTCATGGGTTCGTCAAACGGGTTAGGAAACCGGTCTGAATCGGTTCGTGATTCATATGAATCATTTGGGCAGTTCACTCACGCAATGAATCGCTTGGAGCAGTTTCTCAATCAGTAAACGGATACTTTACAACTCAAAGAGCAAAAAGAAAGCTGAGTGAGTTGAATATTTAAACTACCTAATATCCACTAAAATCACTTTGTAACAAACCTGCAAAAGCGTCCTATTGTTTGCCAGTGATAAGAAGGTGCAACAGCTAACAGCTTGTTTTTTTTTGTTTGTTTTTTTTTTTTTTTTTTTTTTTTTTTTTTTTTTTTTTTTTGTTTGTTTTTTTTACTTTTGTAATAATAATACATGTTTATTGAGCAGCATATTAGAATGATTTCTGAAGGATCATGTGACACTGAAGACTGGAGTAATAATGCTGAAAATTCAGCTTTGACCACATGGATAGGCCTAAATGACATTTTAAAATGGATTCAAATAAAAACTGTTATTTTACATCGTAATAATATTTCACAAATAGGTCTATTATGTTTTTAGTGTATTTTTATCATATAAATGCGGTCTTAATAAGGGCATAAGAGACTTGAATAATGTAATAAACCCCAAACATAATTAAAACATTAGCACAAACCAGTCATAAGGGTAAATGTTTTGAAATTGAGGTTTATACATCATCTGAAAGCTGAATAAATAAGATTTCTATTGACATATGGTTTGTTTGGATATGACAATATTTGGCCGGGATACAACTATCTGAAAATCTGGAATCTGATGGTACAAGAAAATCAAAGTATTGAAAAAATCGTCTTTAAAGTTGTCCAAATGAAGTTCTTGCCAATGCAATTTTGACCCATACAATGTTTACATTTTTTGGCTATTGCTAAAAATATACCCAAGCGACTTAAGACTGGTTTTGTGCTCCAGGGTCACATATGTCATGCAACTTCCCAGCATTGATGTTGACAAGAGACCCTTTCTGTTATTACTTTGATATTTTATTTATTTTCGGGGCTCCAAAGATTGTAATTTATATTCTTTATTTTGCAGAAATATAATTTAATTACCATTGCATTTGATAAAATTTTATTTGATATCTAAATATAATTAGCTTGCTTTACAAGCCCCTTCTATGAGTCCTTAAAGGGTTAGTTCACACAAAAATGAAAATTTGCAAAGAAAACTGTCGAAGGATTTTGATATAAACCAAAAGGAGACTGGTTTAATGCTTTATTTTACGACTTGTGACTGCAATGATAGAGCTTGGAATAGCCAGGACGATTCTTAATACAACTCCGACTGGATTTGTCTGAAAGAAGAAAGTCATATACACCTACACTCTCAGAAAAAAAAGGTACAAAAGTTGTCACTGGGGCGGTACCTTTTTAAAAGGTACACTTTTGTACCTTTTAGGTACTAATATGTACACTTTAAGTACTTATATGTATCTTTAAGGTACCATTATGGACTCTTTAGGTACAAAAGTGTACCTTTCGAAAAGGTACCGCCCCAGTGACAGCTTTTGTACCTTTTTTTTTTTTTTCTGAGAGTGTAGGATGCTTCAAGGGTAAGTAAAACAGTCTAATTTTCATTTTTGGGTGAACTAACCCTTTAATCATGATGGTGAATTTCCCCAGTGGGACTGAGACTTTGACTAGAAATGTTTAAGCTTGTGTGTTTTATGATGGCTGATTGTTGTAAATGCAGGATCATATCAATCACTGTCTGACATGAGAAACTGAGTTTATGTGCTGGAGAGACGGAGAGGAAGTGAGAGAAAGAGGAAAATGAGGAAAGGATGGACTGAGAGAGAGAGAGAGAGATACATGCATGAACAAGCAAGCAAGCCATTCCCCGAGGGAGCATGACTGCAGCTGTCAATCAGAGTTCAGACAGAGACTGACAGAGAATGACCTGAATGTGCAAATCACATGCACACACACATAAAGAAAAGGGAAAAAAGACATCACACTCCAGTTAACTGGAGACTCGCATTCTGATACACACTAGGTCTGAATTGGATGAAAACTGTATTTTACACTCTATAAACCCTGCAAGAATGCTTAAAGTTTCACTCCACACTGATGTGATAATACTGCTCATCTCATATGATGGTCCTTTCATTGTTTTTAGCTTCCTAATTGAGACAAAGGCCAGAAATAACATGCTCTGATGTAATAATGTTACATCAAAGTAAATTCTTGATTGTTCTGTTTGGATTGACTTTGCTGTCTTTATGTTTTGGGTCCCACTCAGTATTTATTTTGTTATCATGTTCTTGTTATCAAATTCCACTGATCTGACCAATAGCAGATATTACTGAAACTCTATAACATTTTTCATGGAGGATGTTTGATACACTCAATATACTTTAAGCTCAAGCTGTAGCATAATGTTGATGACCACAAAAATGGCTTTCGACTTTTTCGTTTCTATTAAAAAATAGTTTTTATTACCTTACAATGGAAGTGATAATGGACCATTTTTTGGAGGATTTTAAAAGCAGAAATATAAAACATGATTTTATAAAAGCAGGTATTTTCATTCTTCTGTGAAAACATGTAAACAGTTGTAAAGTTGAATATAACTTCATGTAGAAAAGGTTAGTAATCTTATTTTATTTTTTTTGTGAATCAAAAAAGAGGTAAACAAGCTTATTAATTATTATTAATATAGCATACACATTTGTGCTTTAAAATATTTAAATTATAGACATTATAAAAAATGTTCATAAGATATATAATAAAAACATAAGTAACATTTAAAATAAAAATTGAAAAAAAAAAACCAAACGAGTTAAAATAAAATACGTTTCTATTCCCCGGGCGCCGCAGCATAAATGGCTGCCCACTGCTCCGGGTGTGTGTTCACGGTGTGTGTGTGTTCACTGCTGTGTGTGTGCACTTTGGGTGGGTTACACAAATTCTGAGTATGGGTCACCATACTTGACTGTATGTCACATCACTTTCACTTTTTTCACTAAAATTAATATGAACATCTATTGAGGCATTAACTAGCATCCCAGTGTTGATTACACACATCTTTGATCAGTTTCATTGAATAGGAAGCTGAATTTGTTGGCAGTCGAATGTTTCAATTGGAAATCAAAATTCTGTTCATTTAGCAGACGGTTTTATCCAAGGTGACTTAAAATAATTAACAGTACAAACTGATTTACACAATGATATAGCTCTGTTAAAACTAGAAAGTCTTTTTAATAGCTACAAATTGATTATGTGATGATTTATTTTTTTAAGTAGAAATTATTCTAAAAACCGAATATCACTGAAGAGGTAAAAAGACACAGCGCATCAACGAATTGCACGCGCAGGCTGTCACATGCGAGAGCGGTGCCAGTGTTGTTTATGCTGGGTGGCACTCTGCACTCTAGGGGTCCTTGTCACAGAGAGTTTAGGCGTCCGCAGCAGTGCCTGCTCTGACAGTATGACTGGTGGGCAGACACCAGGGCAGATGGGCCTTTCACAAGACATCCTCATCTCACACACACAGAGGGGGAGAGAGAGTTTCTCACAAACACTTACATACACACATACATGCTGTCCACACTGCTGAGCATCTTGTTCCATGAAGCAATGTCACAACCAATCAGTGTTCTGGACCGCCGTCGCCAAAGATATACATCTGCTGGACATCAGCACTGCTGAGAACCAAACACACACACACACACACACATTACAGTACATTTACAGTTCTACTTCCTCACTACCCATTAAAAATCACAATTCCAGTGACAATATTTTATTCACATGTTAAATACATAGATATTGAAATGAGCACTTTTCAAAAAGAAGTTTCTTCTGCTCAGCGAGGCTGCATTTATTTGATTAAAAATACAGTAAAAATAGCAATATTGTGAAATATTACAATTCAAAATAACTTTTATATTTGAATATATGTTAAAATGTAATTTATGCCTGTGGTGCAAAGTCTTCAGTGTCACATGATCCTTCAGAAATCATTACTGCTCTAGAAACATTTCTGATTATTATTATCTATGAAAACCATTGAGCTGCTTCATTTCTTGAAATTTTTTTTATTTGTTGAGTAGGAAGTTCAAAAGAAATATTAAAAAAAAACTTTTGATCAATTTAATGCATCCTTGCTGAACAAAAGTATGAAGTAATTTTTATATATATATATATATATATATATATATATATATATATATATATATATATATATATATATATATATAAACATCTATACATTATAAATGTTAATGCATTATAATGAGTAAATCCTTTTATTTATTTATTTATTTATTTTTAAAGATGTCCACAGATGTCCAGAAGGATTTTTGTCAGATTTAACTCATTTTGGGAGACAGTTTGGCTAAGTTTATTAGTAAACAATAAACTAACAGACTAATCCAAACTCAAAAAATGTATATGTCATTTGTATATATACATTTGTGTGTGGGTGTGTGTGTGTATATATATATATATATATATATATATATGTGTGTCAAATGGCCATTATATATATATATATATATATATGTATATATGTATATAATATATGTATATGTTTGTGTGTCAAATGGCCATTCTAGCTGCACATGTGCATTCACACATACAGCACATATTCAACCAGCCAGACTTCCAAACAGTGACTTGGTTTGTGTGTGTGTTCGTCCATGTGTAAATAACAGTAGCCAAGGGCATGGATTTAGTCAGCATACAAGGTCACAGCAGCAAAGCCAAAAGTAAGAGAGAGAGGTTTGCTCTTCTCATCAGAGTTTATAATTATAATTGTATGTTCAACAGACTGTTCCAGACAAAAACTATAAAGCTCATCATAAGCACAAGGATAATATTTTACTTATTCAAACAGTGGCCTATATTATATTGTGAGCGTTTTTATCAACCCCCACCACTACCACCCACAGAGGCCATTAAATCCTGAGCAGAAAGTGTGTGTGTGGGACATTATAGAGAGAGATCACCAATGCATTAGCTAGTTAGACCTGGAGGCACTCACACACAATACAATACAACACAACACACACACACACACACACACAGCAGTCTATGTTTCAGAGGATGGAGAAAGTCTGGTGGTGCACTGTGGGAAATGAAGTGAAGCAAACTCAGAGAGAGCGGTAACACAGGTGAGACATGAAAACACGCTGGTGCATTTTCTGCACACAAATGTTTCTCTTTTGGTTTCAAGATTAAGAGAATAATTCACCTGACACTGTAAAAGTTATCTTAATTTTACCAATAAAAGGCTGTAAAAATCCTACTGTAAAAAAAGTTAGTAAAAGTCTTTCTTGTATGACACATTTGATGGACTTTCATTGAAATGATTGTTTCTTATCACAATTATATTTTTTTATCACATTATATTTTTTTTTGTTTGTTTGTTTATTGCATTTTTAATTTAAAATCAATCTGGAAAACTTATTGCTACCAGTATTTTATGGTAAAGTTTTTTTTTTTTTTTTTTTTTTTTTAACCATAAATTTCACAGAATTTCAGTCTACCAACAGTAAATTCAGTAAACTTATTCAGTAAATTCATAATGTTTCATTATTGTGCTATTTTGCTCTGAATGAAAGCTTAAAGTGACCAAACAAATTGCAGAAGAGGGAAAATAAATATATAACACTATAAAAATAGTTCTTATGACTTATGCACTATACTGTCTTCCAAGTCTTCTGGAGTCATATGATAGTTATGCATGACAAGCAGACAGAAAAGTCATTATTCACTGATGATCTTGTAGTGTTTTGTCCTTTTGAAAGCTTGACAGCCCCTGGTGGCACATTTCTCTCTGTATTTTTGTATGGTATTATATTTGCTGTGTAATTTATGTGCTCTGTAATGCCTCAGTTTATCTTCAGGGATTAAATAAAGTACCATTCTATCTGATCATATATGCCTTCTTTGTATGGAAAAGAGCAGGAGTTGTTCCCAAACTAATCCTTTAAAATGTGATGCGGTAGATTGTTTCTGTGTGTTACTGAAGAATGGATTCATAACCTTGACCTGTTTTTCTCTTGTCTCAGCAGCAGCACCAGCAGCTGCTAACTCACAAACTTACACTTCAGTACACACACAGACCTGATTTACTGATTCACTGTACATTTAGTCAGTTCATCAGCACCCTTTATGGTCATTTAATTACTATTAAAGATGTTAGTATTGCAGAAGTTCATTTGAGAAATAAAATCAAGTGGATTTGTGTTTTTCTCTCAATTATTCTTTGTGCACAATATTTCAGAATAATTCAAAGGCCTATATTAGAAAGCCAATGCTATATGTGTTTCAGGATCCATAACTGCAAAAAAAAAGAAAAAAAGTACACATTAAAAGTTCTTTATTGGCATCAATGGTTCAATGAAGAATCTAGTACCTTTCTATTACACAAAAAGTTCCTTATAGTAGAAAAAGTTCTTTAGATTAAAATGTTCTTCACACTTAAAGAAAAAAATTGTTCTTTTCAGAACTGTTCACTAAAATGTTCTTTGAGAAACCAAAAATGGTTCTATGGCATTCACTGCGAAATCCCCCTTTTGGAACCTTTATTTTTAAAAGTATAGAATTTGGAATTTTGGTGGAATTAATTAATTTTTTCTAATAAATCCACAAAGTTATGACAATAAAGAGAGGAACAGTTGTTGACTTTGTGTGTATTTTTCAGTTGAGATGCTGAATAGGATGACAAGTGAAAGAAAGAGTCTGAGCAAGTTCGAGGTGAAAAAGACTGGAAGCTTGCTTTTGTGTGTGTGTGTTAGAGGAAACATCAAAGCCAAATATAATCAATCATTTACTCACACAAACCCAATGAGCCAAAACCACAAACACACATCAAATAAAACCAGTCCTGCCTTGGTAGGCATTATACCGTGTGTGTATTTATGAGTGTTTGCTACCTGGAAAGGAGCTGAAATCTTGTACATTTATAGCCTGTTCTCTCTTTCTGCTTAAAGACAAACTTCAATGCAAAACAAAGAAAAGCAAAGGCAAGTAACCCTTGAAGAATCTAAAATCAAATACATTACCTGGAGTGATCACCTCAGTGTGTTCATGTTCTTTGTTTTGAAACTCTCAGTGAACCTCAGTGTGGACGGAAGAGCTCCAGTGCAGAGCTAAAGGAGGTAAAAGCAGCGGTGAATGAGGAGGTCACGGCAGGTGTTTTGATTCAGTGAAGCATTAAACAGAACTGAAGTTATGCAAACATAGACTGTGCGCTACCACCAGTAATGACAGCATGCTCAGTTAATGAAAGATGGCAATGATTAACCATTCACTACTGTAAGAGTCCTTCATTTACATTTAATCATTTAGTAGATGCTGTTATCCAAAGCGACTTACAAATGAGGAAACTCACAAGCAATTTATCATACAGGAGCCACTGCAATAGTTTCAAAAGTAAATCAGAGCAGTGCAAAATCTAGAAAGTGCTGGCAAGGAGACAAAAAAATAATGTTATTGTTTTATTGTTATGGATATTATTATTAAGTGCTTGCAAATGAAGTATGTTTTCAACCATTTCTTAGGGTCTGTTTGTCTTTGGGCATTATTTACTAGCTAACGCTTTGACATTTTCTAAAAAAAATTATAAATACTTTTATAAATTTGTAGTTTAGTTAAGTTTATTTTAGCCTATATTGTATTATGCTATGAACATTTAAATTTAAATAAATTACTATTAAATTGTATTTTGGTTATGTTAACAATAAGCACTAACTTATATAAATAAACTAACTGTATTGATGATCAGAACAAATTTACTCACATTTATTTATTTATATATTTTACTTATTTTCTTTAATTTTGACACTTTAAGTATTTAAACGGCCAGGCCAAAGAAAAAGAGTTGGAAAGTGAATAGTAACTGAAAGAGGTTTTCAGTTTAAGCCTATATTTCTAGCTCATTTGTGTCGCATTAGACACTAAAGAGAAAATTTTAGCAAAAAGAAAGAACCTAAAAGCATAACATTGCTGTGTTGTATTAGCCTATTTAAATTGCTGTAAAATTATGTTTTGATAACTTAGACCAGAAATCAACCAAACTCCCTCTCGTTAAATAACTACGTTCTCCAGATCAACTGAAGCAAACGGAGAACAAAAAATGATTGACAGACAGATCACATTTATGATTGATTATTTCGGTGCTATCTGTCAGATAGCTGGGGCATGTGTTTGGTATTCCAAAAAAATCGCTTACACAACCTTTAAACTGTCTGATGAGACACTTCTGCATTTGATGTCCTTTCGTCCACGTACTGCGGACGCGTGTCATTGCTGTAGTAATCGCATATTTCCGTTTGTTTATCGGCGTGTTGTTTTGTCTTTTCCAAATAGTGACTGAAGTGAGGGGGTTATATTAAAATCGCCTCGATTTTTCCACGGGCTGTGTCACGCTCAACGGGCTTTGACAAGCTCGCGCGCTGCTTATTATTCATGACGATCTCGAGCTGTATGTTATATAGCCTATAATAATAATGCACACAGAGAAAGAGAGAGAAAAAACAGCTCAGGATCAAATAGGACAATTCTCCACGCCTGACACCAACCACCGCCGAGCGGTCGGATCCTGCCAGCCGCTCCCGCGATAATGAGCGGGATTTGTTAAACAGTAAATTAATGAATAATGAAATATCCAGGTTGATCAGTTAGGCTCGCGCTGCCTGCGGTCATCCCGCCTCGAGCAAGAATTACGCGCGCCTGGCGCGTGTCTGGATAAACCATTTTTACAGTCCATTGCGTGACAGCGAGCAGAGGGGTCCTGCGCTCAGACAAAGCTCTTCTCCGTCCTCTCATCCCCGAAAAAAATAAGATGATGGAAAAGAGACTTTGCACCACAAGGGTTTAAACCTTTAGTCTTAGTACGACTGTTCCACCTCAAACCATTCAGCTGAAAGTCAGACATGAAGCCGATAAAATGATTTTTATTATATATTTTAGCCTGTATGTCTTATTGTTTTAAAGCCTTTGTGTTTTACTCCTCCCTCATTTGATCATAAATTGAGAGAATAAAATGGATTTTTAATGACCGATAATTAAACTTTTAGCTAGGCCTATGTCCAGCTCCCAACAAATCATGGATGTTTGGTTACACCTTTGGATAAAAGAACTCAAAATGGTACCAGTTTGATAAAATCAGGGAGTTGGAGCTAATTAGCAGTAGGCCTAACAGCCCATAGGGCATTTTTGTTGGTGCACATTTTATATTTATGTTTGGAAAAAAATAAAAACTTGTCTACTTATTTTAGATATTTATGATTTTTTAAAGAAAAAAAAAACAGTCAATAATTATCGAGTAGGCCTATAAAAGCATACGATATTATTGGTTTGGTCTTATGGGTTTTTGTTGTGTCGTTTTTTCTTCTTTTAGAGGTAATGAGAACCGAGTTGGAGGGAAGGATGAAAGATCTCGGCTTGTGTTGTTTCAGGTCCCGTGGGTGAGAGCGAGGCTAGTCTTTTTTTCCTGCTGAAGAGAAATCTCTGAATCTCGTAGAGATCCACGTCGCTCGCGGACATGAGGGTGCTGCACCTGGGTCACAATACTTCACGCATGACGAGTCACGCGACGGAACCCGCGGGCCACGCGCTCCTCCGCATTAAATACACCAGCGCGAGCTGATGCGCGCGGGGACTCGCGGGGGTCTGACCTGCGGCCGGGATATGAGCTCACTTTACTGCCGCGACCGCGAACACACGCCTTCAAGGGATTGTTTTCGATCAATTTTGGCATTTTTTTGCTTGCCTTAAAACCAGACAGGAAGATGCGGAATCACAATTCTCATTTCCGTTTTTCATTTCCGAGTTTTGTTGATTTCCGTTCTGCTGATTGCATTGTAAGTCAGTGTGATAATGAAAACATTAGAGATGTTTATACAGGCTAACACTGATACTATTCAGAACAATGTTAGATAGGCAATGACAGATTTTTACATTTTGACATTAGCTGAAATCCTGCTAATAAACGGCGCTTTAATGCCTTGATGGTCTATAAGTCTATATTGTTGTAATATATTTTTAATACTAAGTCCATTGACGTATTTGACTGAAGTTGATTTATTTTTTCATATTATTTATTGCCTCTTTTGGTTCTGTTACAGCTGGATTAACGTTAAAAAGAAATAGGCTATCAAAGGAACAAGATAGTCGTATCTTTCTTTATAAATAGAAATGTTATTTAGGGTAAAAGCATGTATTTGGAGTTTATATATAAATGTATTTTCTAAAGCCAGTAATTATTATTGATTATTCAAAAACTAATTATATTAGACTACTATTGTCTATTTTTTCCCTTAAGTTAAAGAGGTTATCTTTAGCAATTCCAATGTTGATGCCGCCTATCATACTTCTGTCAAAAAATGAACTTTTAATGCAAATGAAATAATTACATGGACTAATGGTAGTATATGATTACGTAAAGATTTTACTTATCTGTTAATTAATTTTAGGTATTCGGAATTTAGGCATTTATTAATCAAAACTGCTTCTTGAAACGTTTTTGAAATGTTTCGTGCGTAGACCACGTTAATATGACACAGCAACAACTACAATAAAACACACGATTTATTCTTATTTCGAGGTAAATGAAAATCACCAGACAAGAACCAACTTCTAGCCTTCACCACACAACACTGTATCTATGAAACAAAAAATACAGGATGCTATCTAAAACAAGCGTTCACCCACGCAAAGAGACAGTCACAGATAGACGACCCAGTCTATTCCTATTTACAAACGCCCATTAAATTAAGCATAAATAAATATGTACAAACATAAATAAAAGAAGCTTCCTCACACAGTTAACAAAATATTAACTTTGACAGACAGGCTATAATCCAGCTTGCGGAACTGAAAGAAGGGCGCACTCAGGAGCGCGCAAAGGCTGCGCGTGGCCGTGTTCCAGCACACGCGGGCACCTCAGTTCTATGCAGCCTATAAGAAAGCGCACAAATCCGGTACCCTTTTTATGTGTTTTTTTTTTTTTCTAGGTCAAAGCAAGCTTCCTTTCAGCTGATGTAGGGTTGTAAAACAAATAAACCATTAGGTCATAAAATGTGTTTCTTTGTTGATTTAGCTCTGTGTAAATGTTAGCATATATTTAAAAAAAAATGCATAAACAACAGATTAATTATCAGTGAAATAGTTGATTCGATTGGTCAGCTAAGATGATTGACATGTCAAAAGTATAACTCAACTGAAAATGTCCTCACATTTTCACAACCAAATGGCCAAGACAGCACAAGCAATAGCAGTTTCAAATACAAAGAAATACAACCAAAAATACAAAATCCCCGTTCATTTAGTAGACAAGCTCTTCTGAATATTGCCAGAGGTGTTTTAAAGAATGTATTAAATCTCAGTGCTTTAAATCTTGGCTTGTAATCTTTATATGAATAATCAGACTGAGAACTTAATTTCTAATGAATTGCTGTTTATGTAAAGTATATGTATATTTTATGGATTGTCAGATGGTGAATCTTTTATAAATCATACTGGATGTAACATCTGTGATGGACTGTAATGTAAGCATGATGCTTGTTGCAGCACAAATAGTTGCACATTTACAGCCTCTTTTTGGCAAACACTCAATTTCATTGTACCGCGTGTATTACTAAATGCAATAAAATCTCTTTCAGTCTCTTTCAAATCTATGTGCAGCCAATTTTTTACTTGACAGCCACTTTTATGGACAGAAGATTGTTTTACTGTAGGTGTAGTTGGCGAAAGTTGTGTGGAATGTACTTAACATTGCAGAACTGTGCACTTATATTTTAATAAGTATAATTAAATAGTAGTTAAAAATGTCTCCACTAGTATCCCAAGCAAACCTGTCCTCCTGTGTGCTGGCCATTACACTGATGAACACTCAAATGTTAGGTATTAGATTCATGAGCATGTGTAAAGGACAGCCTGCATCTAACATCATGTAAAATTTCATACTTTGATACACAAAAACACACTCACAAACACTCCTCGAATATTTTCACACTCGCGCACGAATGAGATGAAGATGGTGAACGTGTCACAGCAGACTCGTGTCCTCCAGTCTCTTTTTTCGTATCGTTCCTTTCATTTTCCCGTGATCTGTTGTCCACTCGCCACCTTCAACCCAGAATGTAAAACGCAATGTCATAAAACTAGAGTTTATAGAATCTCTGAACATCTCCAATGACTCGACCTTCTTGATATCATATTTCCACAGTTCATTTCCTGTGTTTTTCCTCTTTCTCTCCAGCTCCTTTGGAGCCGTCTGCAGGTGTGTGTCGGTTGGGGGTGGGGTTGTTCAGGAACATCTTGTCGAGGCCTTTAAGGGCTTCAGTCAGGTAATTCTGCAAAGCCGTGAGGGCGGCGCAGATGGCTGGAGAACCAAAACCGTGTGTGATGAAGCTGAAGTGTGACAGGCAGCTCTGGATTCCTGGCTCCAGGATGGGCGTAGGCCGAGAGTTTCCTAATGGAGTGCGATCTTGAGCCAACAGGTCCATGAACTCCTTACACAATTGCCTGAGAAGAGAGACAGAGATGAAGCCCAGAATTTTCCATTATCAATCCAAAAATTACAAAATTGTTCTTTACTGGCATTGATGGTTCCACAAAGAAATGTTTAAATCCATGGATCCTTTCCACTGCACAAAATGCTCTACACGCTAAGAAAAAATGGTTCTTTAAAGAACTGTTCACCAAAAAGCTCTTTGGGGAACCAAAATGGTTGATATTTGGTTAGCTTCCATAATCACACATCAATCCACAATTTCTAATTAATAACAACAAACTTGCCAGAAGTGGCAGCCATGGCTAACAATGTGGGCCTACAGATATTAAAGCAAATGTGTGTAAACGTTTTTAAAATCATTCTGATGGTACTGCGACTTTTAATGGGGTGAATGGCTTCTTCTTCTGTTCCAAACATTTATTCTAGTAGCAGGCAAGTTTTGTTGACCAGCTGCAAAATTCCATGAATGGCGCGGATTGCTTTATGGCAACAACAAATGCGTGCGTACACTGTAAAAAATTATTGTGATTTTAACAGTAAAAGACTGTAAAATGCTACAGTAAAAACCTGTTAATTGGTTATCAGTAGCTTTTCATACCATAAACGGTCAATAACTGTAATTACATTTAATTAAAAATTATGGTTTTTGGAAGTGAAAAAGAAAAAGTCATTGTATAATTTACAGTGAAAAAACGTAAATTGACACTCCCAGAATATTCTGCATGACAGTTCATATTTTGTATTTTTTTTTTTATTGAAAAATAATACAAAATAATACTTTTATCTTACATCTAATTAAATGAATTTTTACTGCAGTTCTGTATCATGTGTTACCACAATGGTGTTTAGTGTTTGTGTGAATGACACTGTGCACCTTCTCTCTCTCTCTCTCTCTCTCTCTCTCTCTCACTCTCTCTCTCTCTCTCTCTCTCTCTCTCTCTCTCTCTCTATATATATATATTAGTATTTCCCTTCTCAGCTTGTGGAAGAGCTGTTTGTGATGAGCTTGGATTTATCATGTGACTTTCTCAACACCACCTGTTTTTGGTGATTATCAGTGTTACAATGGTTCAAAACAGATGTTAGTACTTCGATATGCTCGTTTATTAACATTACATCAGTTAATAAAATACGTTTTTTTTATTGTGAATTTAAGTTTGTAAAACCTAAAATGTTGCTACCATATTTTTAATGGTGAAGTTCTGGCAACCACAGCTGCTGGGATTTTACCGTAAATTTCACAGATGTTTTTTTTACAGTGTACAGCTATGCACTGTAATTACGACAGTTATATATGGCTCCAAAGGCACAAAACTACATACAGTTGCTTTAAAGTCCGTGTGAACCAGAAGTTGCTGCCGACTTTATTTTAGTGTAGTGACTTATTTCCAACTGAAATGGAATACTGAACAGAGGGCGGGGCTTTATTTTTGTGCTCCTCCTCTCATCTTTCACTCACAGCAATCAAATGGTTGGAGGGGTGTGGTTAAGGATTCTCTGCCCAAGCCATGGCCCAAGCGGTCAAACTGACATCATCAGAGAATTAATGGCATTCCAGAGCAGAAGCAAATGATCAGATTTTGATTAAAGATTACCAAAACAAACTATTTTTTTCAGTGGATTAACTTGCATGGATTAATTGTTTACATTAAGACTAGCAATGTGCGCTAACAAAATAAATATTGTAAATTTTTATTTCATGCAGACTTTAAATGAATTAGTGGTTAACCAGCAGGCACAGGATGTCAATATAATGTTGGGTTGAGAATATAATTTCGGTTAAGAATGAAAATCGAGTTGACGTCAGTATTTGACACCAATTTGATGTTGACTTAACATTGGATTTTGCTTGCACAACCTAAAAACAACAGATATCAACATCAGCTAATGTCGGTACTGGACATTATATTATCATTGACATTAGACATTGAATTGACATTGAATTTTGGTCACTTGACGTTGCAACCGAGATTTAACTAAATATAAACCTCTTATGATTTTGTGTGCCTGCTGGGTAATTTGAAGTTAAATGTATATTCCTAACATTCAGGAACAAAAATTACTTATGTCTCACAATTAATAGTAATGTAAAAGTTAATGCTCTTTTCAACAATGTAAT
The DNA here is from genome assembly GCF_018340385.1 of Cyprinus carpio. Classification (NCBI taxonomy): domain Eukaryota; kingdom Metazoa; phylum Chordata; class Actinopteri; order Cypriniformes; family Cyprinidae; genus Cyprinus; species Cyprinus carpio. The sequence continues at coordinate 23,122,971 of NC_056616.1, read as the reverse complement.
TTTGCGCTAAATTTAATCCATGCTGACTGATAAAATTGTTTGTATACTGTTTATTTTTTCTGTATGTATTGTGGATATTGTTGTGTTTATTGCTGCTGGTCTCAAGCTGAGTGTTTGCACAAGGTGAATGGAGGAACTATATTTTATTACTTATTCTGTAGGAAAACAACTTCGACTTAACATGCCAATAAATGCACAACATTCTGCTAATGGGACAGTGTGGGGTCTAGACATGCTCTGCCTACAGCAAGACTAGTCAGTTGGGTTTTAGGATCAATCCCACTAACTGTGTCCTATCCAATTTCTTTACCATCTACACAACTGTGATCCAATCAGAGAATGTCATGACATTTTTTCATGGCACATCAAGCATGACAAATTCTTCATTCAAATTTATCAGAACATATATCAGAAGGGACGTGCTTGATCTTCTGTATCAGTTAAAGAAACGCGACCTGCTCGCTCATGGATAACAGCATACATTTTTCAAGAAATGAATTTAAGTCATAAGTTGAATTAAACAATCAAATGGAAAAGATATCAACCATGATTCCATTAAAAAAGCCTTTCTGCCTCCAAAAGAAGCTGAAAAGAACTGTCATCTTACTGCCATGGATATTCCTACTTATTTCTTTGTATATAAATCTACATATTCTTTTAACTGAGTGTGAAATATTGATTATAAAGGAGAACTCATACATAATATCAAAGCCACTACATAGCAACTCTGAAAACCCTCATCCATAAAATACAAACACTGTGACTTCAGCATTTGGACATTTATGATGAAATTGATCAAATGAAAAAAATATTAAATAAAAACTTTGGATATGTTAGGCTCACAGAGATCAAACAGTAAAACAATTACAAAATATTACAAAATCCTTAGGTCATATCAGACCCATGTTGGCCGATCTCAATATCTCACATAATGGTGATGTGATTGCTTGATGCTTATAATTATTTTGAGTAATAGAAAACACTTAGATAACAGGTGCTCAGACAGGTTCAAGCTTTGTGGTGTCCCTGAGAATCATGGGTAAAAGGCATCCCCCAATCACACTGCGAGCAAATGGTCACCAAATATATTTTTAAAAAAGGTTGACATCTACTTTAAATGAAACTCTCCAGTGTTCACTGTCCATAAATGTGAAGAAAAGAGAGAACTTGAAATCCTCAGAGCAAAGCCTGCATATTTCTGCTTCTGAGAGCAAAGCTCATCAATTAGAATAAAGCCATCAGTTTAACTTTCAGTCTACTGGGAGAGTGTCTTTATCTGTCATTACTGGGGAATATTCTGTTCTCAGCATATTTCACTTGCTGAAAGAGGCAGTGCTCTCAATATTCATGCTTTTCTTGCTTTGGGGAATCATATAGAAAAATACAGGCAGATATTTTAGCCATGTGCCCAGATGGCCTAATACTAATGTCCTCTCAACATCTGACCTCCATGCTTCTCTGAAACTGCCTACTTGAGTATACAGTAAACATCCAATAATGATATGATCAGCAATGTAATTCATATAATTATGATGCCTGAAACTTGTAAAGTTAATTTAAAAGCAATTAAGTTGATCATTTTCCAAATGAAGAAAAAAAAAATCGTTGGCCTTATTTATACAGTATTAAATTCTTGTCTTTTTAAGAGCATGCATCCAGAACTACTTGTGTCGTGTTTACAATAACAATGCTTTGAGGTGCAATGTAATCTCAAATAAGAATCTGAGCAAACGATCACACTTCTATCTTTAAAAGGTCATTTGTGACAAACAGTTCAAATGCCTCCAACTGGCAGCGTTGCAGAGCCCTGCTGCGGCATCTGCAGTTGTCTGGACTTGTCAGATTTTGACCCACATTCGCTTTCGCGTCTCAGAACCACAAACAGTCTTGTTGTCCAGTCGGGAGAGCGCAGCGCGCCTCTGTCTCATTCCAGAGCGACAGAACGCGAGTGCCCGAGGCGCGTGCAGGGGCGGGGGCGCGGGCTGACTGACGGGACTTTGACAGACAGACTGTGAAAGGAGAGGCGAGGGAGCAGGGAGGAGGGATGACCTTAGGCAAAACTTCAAGGGGAAAGCTGGCACTTTAAGACTTGAAACATTTCACTTAAATATAATGAGTTTCTAGCTCGGTGCCAGGCTGAGATGGATAAGAGACACGTTTCTCTGCTGGACCTGAACTGGCTCATTAGAAACCAGCTAAACGTGTCAAAACGCACCAGGCACTAAGCGGACAGCTATCAAAATGACAATCCGTGATGGATTCAACATTCACCTCGAAATGTGGCTACACATTTGTTCAGATGAGGGTGGTTATAGCCTACCAGCTTCCAAAGAAAGCAACGAATGCATAACATATGCACATAACATATGCACAGTTAAACAATACACTGTGACACATTATGTAGTCTACGTACTTTGTGGCGAGAAGCATGTTCTTTCGCGAGTGGAGTTCGTTTGGATCTGTGTGCTGTCTGTTTAGATATTCAGACACGGCCTTTGTGGGAAATTCCGTTTCACAAATGTAGCCAAAGTCCCGAGCCAAATGAACAGCTTCTCCTGGAAATGAAAAATAAACACAATATGGTGAAATGGAATTACTCCACATCTTTGCTTAAAATATTTTTATAGCCTACTAAATTACAGCTGAACTGGAGGGAGAGACAGCCTATTAAGCGAATGAAAGATTGCGGTGCAGAAACAATCAGACAGTCACAACAATAATTATATGAAATTAGCTGTACTGGCTAAAATGTCGTTTTACTGCTTCTGCATCTGTTAACTATTCCCACCGCCTGAGGAAAATAAATCAGATTAGAGAAACTCCCAAGGCAATAAAATTTAATTTAGCAATTTAACATGTTCGTGGTTCGTTCGTAAATTCAAATTTCATTTTAGGCTTAAATTGTAAAATTATTCGAGATCCACGATTAAACTGAAACTAAGTGCGTTAAAAAAATATCGGGCATGTTTTCCATTATCGGCCATTGTTTTCTTCATTTGAAGGGCCTGAATTCCCAAACACGGTGGAAAAAACAATCTCAATGAGAAACAAGAATCAGATGTCCTGTTTTACCTTCTACTAGAGACGTCAGTAAAGTGACATTCGCTGCTTTGCGTCTCCCCGCGGGCAAATTCAAGCCGATTTTCTCCAGCTTTTCCCTCAGTGATCTGCCGCCATTTTTCGACTTCGCTCTGAGGATAGCAAAGGCATAATTAGAGACGTGTTTTATGAAGGATCAAAATCAGACATGTCTAGATAGGAGTGATTTAAAAATCTCTCTCTCTCTCAAAAAACAAACAAACATTTTGTTCAGCGTCCAACGCTGCCTATTCAACGTCTCGTCAGTAACTGCAGATGTGGTCATAACCCAGGTGTTTGGAGTTCAAATTGAATATAAGATTTTTGTCTTTGATCCATTGACCTCTGCTCAGCGAATAATGTGGATTTTGGCTGATTTATCGATGCTCTCACCTCCGTAGAACCCCGCCAAGCAGAGAGGCGTTCAGGCACTCTGGCGGAGAGAGGCGCCGCTGGACCTCGCCGACCGTCACTTTATATTTGGATGTGGAGCTAAGAAGCGACAGGCGGCCGGGAACCGAGCAGAAGACCTCATTGACGTTCACGGTGATCCCGCCGATTAGACCGTCTTTGTTCATCATCAGAGAAGCGACGCTCTTGTGTGGAACTGGAACTGTGCGAGAGAAACAGACAGAAAACTGAGCTACGTCGTTTAATAGAGACCTAGACTCACTGGAATATGAACACTACTTGCTTCTCAAAATCACTCTATAGCGAGAGGTGTTATTATTTTAAGATAATGTCTAAGAATAGTTACAGACAGCCTAGGCTTGTGGGAATATTATGCAATGTGAAATCTTGGCACATAAAAGCGCCGTGAGCTCGAGCCCTCGGGTGGCCCGGGTCACCCCGCACGCGCCCGGAGCTGCCAGCGCGTGCTTCTGCTTTCTTACGTTAATTCCTCGTACAGCAGAAAGAAAGCCAGAATTGTCCACAAATGCAAACATTGTGGAAAGCCTGTCGTATTATTTTTTTTATATAAAATGTATTATGCTGTTTTATCTAAACATGTTACCAACCAACAACAACGGCGTTAAAAAAATAAAGACCAATGCATGGTTTGGTTTGTGCTGTAATGTTTTGCAGTTTCCAACGTGATTGAAATGCTAGCAATAGCTACACTTGTAAATGTTGCAAGGCACTGAGATTTAGTCCTTGCGTTTATTCAATTCAGTTACACTTGTTCAGTTCAGTTCCACAGTGACATTTCAACACTATTTACTGCGCTCATTTATTATATTATCGATTGGCGATGGACACGTGCTAATAACACTAACCATTTATTTTTCAAATCACCCCTCCCCTCCACACACAAACTCACAAGCTGACCGTCAAACTACGTCTACTAACTTAAGCGCTAATGGGGTAACGAGCGCTCGAGCCCGCGGAGATCTCTACAGGGGATAATAGAGAAAACGAGCTCTAAACGAGCTCACGAGAACCGGGCTCAGAAAACCATCCATCACAGCGGCCACTTAAAGGCCGTCTCTTCTGGGAGGCCAGTGTTCCGTTAACTAAATTACCTGCAAACGTCCCTCATAACGGACAAATATTAACACGAGCCCAGGGAGTTTTGCTTGAGCTCTTACTGACTGCAGGAGGGCCTTATCTTGGAGTAAATATGTCAAAACCTCCGTGGAGAAATTATAACAACAAAGTGGTGCTCAAATGTCGATTTTAAACAGTCATGTTCCCAAAGAAAATAGATAGGCATGCATAAATCTGGAATTTGCGCTACCATTGTAATGAATAAAAAAACAAGAGACAGCTGATAAAAACTTAAGTCTATAATATACTATATAGATTGGTCGATTATTAGCTATAATGACACTAAATTCTTTGTAGTGACGCAAATAACAGTTCGATTATATCGGTGATGATATGATTCTAAAAATAGCTATTCATTGGCTTCCAATTCCACTTGCTTTGGCTGGGCGTCCAAGGTTAAAAAAAAAAATAGGCAGGTGACATCATTTAAATACCAGATGTGGTTCAGCGCATGCGTGAAAAAGGTGTGTCAAGGTGTATTCTCCTGAAATTACTTTTTGCCCTAAATCCATAGAACGGTAATTCCTTTTATCAGCATTTTTTTTTCAAAACCCAGTGATCGTTGAAAAATATGAAATTATCAAATAATTAAATACAACAATGGCATTTTCTAATTTACCTTTTTTAATGACAGACTGATCCAGGATGTTCATCCCGTTGTTTGCGTCCTCCATAGCCTAAAAAGGCAGCATAATGAGAAAACATTTAACTTTTGAACAAACGCTTCAGCAATTATAAAAAATCAGATAACTTCAGAACAATGACCTTCTGTTTAGTAATGAAAATACCAGCAGATTCATCCGGGGACATTGACAAAAACCAATCAATCAATAAAACTAATTTTTAGTCCAGGATGTTTTTTTTTTTTGTTTTTTTTTTTTTATCCAAATAGTGAACACTAGCAATTGAAAATGTATTTTTAATTAAGTTTAGTACTCATATCATTGTTTTCACTAACAATTCGTCCAAAAATACAAATTTCCATGTAAGTTTTCTGAATGAATTTTTAATGGTATTGTCTAGTCAGGAAACGTAAACTAATCTGCATTGAATTAAAAAAAAAAAAAAAATTTATTTTTTATTTAGAAATGAAGACAAACCCAATGTCAGTTAGGCTATCTTTTATAATCGTTTTAGAGAGGCAGACAATCATTGTCCAGTCAGCTGAACGCATAAACATGTCAACTGACGAAAATTAGATATGATGTGTGCAGAGATATATTAATCAAAAACCAGATGGTTAGAAATGTGAACCGAGCATTGCTTAACAGATTTAAGGTCGGTGAAGTTTACATTTTTAGCCACTGCAACAATAATTTTAATTTAGTTTTCCGCAACAGAGGCCTAACGTTAGCTATTGCTTTTAAATACGTACAAATATAGTTTCAAAACCCAAAATGTGATTTCAACCACAACAGAATATTGTTTCCGATAACAAGCAAGCCTTATTATATATAGCTCTACTACTATTAGCTTACTTAATACTAAAGATAGTTTGAATTCAGTTAACTGATAAATATTCATTTGATAAAAATGTTTGTAACTTGTTTCAGAAAATGTCAACAGGTCAGAAAACACCCTGAAAATATACAGAATTATGTCACAGAGAGCTACTGCAATTATTTAGAATACAAGATAAAAATAATCTTAACGTTTGTTAAATATTACACTAAAAATGTTGGGTTGTTTTACCCCAATGTTGGGTCAAATATAGACTAACCAAACTGTTTTTACATTAAAATTTTAACCCAAAAGTTGGGTTAATCCATATTTGACCCAAAGTTGTGTTGAAACAAACCAGTATTTTTTAAAATAGACATTCTAATGATTTAACCTACACGTCTTTGTGCAATTTCTATCCCGACAAAAGAGGTAACCGTGCAAGCCAAAAAACTATAACCAACCTGCACATCCTCCATGCCGTGCGCCAGGCCATGAAGGGACAGACCATCTCCCATCCCCGCCTCGAGCCCGTGATGCGTGGAGTGGAGCAGCACGTCCGGTCGGCGCATGGTGGAGTAGTCCCGCCGGGGGTCCAGACCCGAGAGCTGCGGTAAAGAGGCTCGAGGCTGCGGCAGTAAAGCTCCGCTCTCCGTGCCCATGTCCTGCCTCTGCCGGGAGCCCCACGGGTGCTGCTGGGACTGGTGAAGAGCGTTCAGAGAGTACGGGTCACTGACGTGTGAGTACGGGTCCTGACTCTGGTGATACGGCAGCGGCTGGTACGGCGGCGGAAAGTACGGCGGCTGGAAGTCCGAGGAAGGTGTGTGAGAGAGCGGCGGAGCGCTGGAGTACGGACCCTGAGAGACCGAACCCAGCTGGGACAGTCTGGAACTGTGGCTCGGTACCCCGTCATGGCGGTCTTCAAACGAGAAAAGCATATAAATCCGATTACAAACAAACCATTTGTTTAAATGTTCGAATTTTTAAAAACAAATAAACTTTTTGGATGTTTTGAATGGCTCCTGGAACGAATCCAACGACATCGAAAGAATATTAAATAGAAGCTTATAGGCTAGCCCTATATCGGCGCCCGCGGTGATCCGAGAAAGTAGAAAAGCTTTCAAAATATTTGCACTTTCGGACTGATTCATGTGTAGTAACTTAACAAAACAATTCTAAAACGAGGCATAAACGCAGGTTTTAAATGACTACCCTTACGAAAATTAACCATGGTTTTACCACAAATAAAGCCAACAACGATGGTTTACTAATTAAACAATGGTAACCACAAAGAAACCACGGTTTTGCCACACTAACCATAGTTTAAAGATAGTATTTGTTGTAAAACTGTGGTTAGCTATACAAATAGTAATTAATACGCCCCCCAAAAAAACTATGGTTAGGCAACCACACTTTAACTACAATAAAACCATGGTTAATTTTCGTAAGGGTAAGCTCGTAACATAATAAGCAATGCCATCTTCTTACCACGCAGCTACAAGAAAGTGTTTTTCTTGGTGTTTCAGACTCACCGTGGAGGAATACGTGTGCACTAACATCTGGACGAAAAACAGCGAGCCCGTTCAGAGCAGAAGGACACGCGACAACGCGACACACGCTCGCCTGAAGAAAAACGCGTTCCTTTCTCAACTCCTCATGACCGCACGGAGCAAAAACTTGATTTTTTTTTCTTTCAGCTCAAATGGCTTCTCCTACACAGCCCTGTTCCTCCAGATCTCGGTTCCGTTCTTCCCGATCCGGTGCTCTGATCCAGAGTGCGGTGCTCCGTCCGTTCGACTCGCTACACCTCCTCAGAATAATTGTTATTCATGACTCCTCTAATATTGCGGGAATACTTAAAGCAGCGGGGAGCAGCGGAGCGTGAAGGCGCTGCTGCTGTAAGTGACGTTCATTCAGGAGGAGGAAACACTCGTGCTCTGTTTTATTCCCCTCACTGTTTGAGGTCCGGCATGCACGGGTCTGGACCTCTTTCTTTTGCTATTGTTGTCTTTTATGTTATTGTTGTGTGTGCACAGTCCATTTATCTCCAGCCAGAACAAACGAATCTCCGGAATCAGCTGCTTTGAGCAGGCAGATGGACAGAGGCCTCATTCACAAGCACTATACTTTAATATGCATTATAACCACTTAATCATACTCACCTTATAGCTATTCAGACTCACAATAGCAAAACTGGATTTCACCATATAGGGAAGGCTACTAATGTTAGATAGGCTACTTCATTATGGCTAAACTATAAAAAGAAGCTCTACTTCTACAGCCAATATATCTGATATTTATTTGGAGCTTATGTACCACAACTATGCCCTTCCTATTCCAAATTCACCATAGGTTCACATGCATAGGTGTATTTAACCAGGCCCAGGTCTCTGATAAACAAAAATATGAACTTTAACACTCATCGTGGTTTAAACCTTCCCTAATAAATGTCTGAAACAAGATGAAGGTTTAAAAATAAGCATAATCAGTTTTTTTATTATTATTATTATTTTCTGCACCGGGTGACAGTTTAGAGTCCTCCACTAATGGTGCCCCATTAAACAGCTCGTATAATGGTCGATTTCACGGACTGGGGTCGAAGTGTTTAATTACACGCGTGACGGTGACTGTGAGAGAAAAGCCATGTGTGACTCTCCGGGTCGGCATCCCGCGAGGCTTTTCCAAAAACCACCATGAGTCTCTCCCACGAGCTCGAGCTCATTCAGGGGAATCCACGGGACTCCCACGCGTGACACTGCGTCCTCTCCTTCTGTAGATGCGATTCTCTTATTAATAAATCGATGGCAGGCTCTCAAGAAAATAATGCGAGAAGTTTTTCAGTGCATATAAACATTGACATTTTCTTTTTTACCCCCTTCTTTTTATATGCTCTTTTAGACTTTTTTTTAAATATCACCTTACATAAATACAAACAATATTAACGTGTAAAAAATGCCTCTTTTTTGACAAAGCAATTACATATTTTTTTTTCAAATTCCAAAATTTGTAAAGTTATAGCCTAATACTAAAAACTCTTGTGTAAACAAAGTAAAAATAGCTACTTTTAAAGGAAATAAAGTAACATGCTAAAATCACTACATTGTTAATACAAAAATAACAGAAGCAATTGGGTAAAAAATGAATTAGTGTGAATAGGCCTATGACAAAATTCTTCTAAATCAAACGTTTATCATTTGGTATTTTTTTCCTTCATTATTTAAATAACCAGAATAAACCTCCTATATCAACAAGAGACAAAACATATTAGAAAAAAATAAATAAAAACACGACCAAATGCAAGGTAATTTTTTGTCGTTATATAAATCATACAGTGAAAAAACAGATGCGGATGCAGTTTGTCTTCTCGTTACCTCGTATATATCTTCATACTTGACATTTTCCACCAGTTTCCACAGCATGTTCGCGCGCTGATCCCTGTATAACGAGTGCATTCATGTGAAGAGTGAAGATCTCAACTCTCTCTCCCTCTCTCTCTCTCTCTCTCTCACTCACTCACCGAAAACGTAAAGCTCATAGAAACATTCCCGATTCCCCTTTACGGTGTTTGTCTGCGTGTGTGCTGTAACGGCGTTGATACAATGAACGTCTAATGCTCGGTGTGTTGACTTTGAGCTGTATGTAAAGCTGCTGCGGGGGTTTTCGCTGAGACTCCAGCTCCATCATCAACTGCAGATGAAGTGAACGTCTAACAAACGAGGTCTGCCATTTTACACGACTGAGTCAACGTGTGAGCACGGAATTTAGAGTAAACAGAATACAAGTATTAAACCAAAACCACATAACGTAAAATAATCAATAGCTTTGTTATATGATGTCAAAAGTCATTCTTGCAAAGTCAGTAAATAGTTGGAAAGGCGATGATAGGTGCAACTGTTAATTCACGAGAGGGTTTTGTTTGCTACAAATCTGTCATTGCTGTAAGCAAACATTACCTCGAAGACCCTTGCAAGAAAGCGAGGTCAGATAGTCCACCGCTGCCTCTTAAACCCGACCTTTACAGTTGTAGCGATGAGAGACAGTCCAGTGCGCCCCCTGCTGGTCAGTCAAACATATACTTAAACACTAAAAAGAGAACAGAAAGCTCGTTTCAGGTTGACTGGAAATAGAATAACAAAACGTTTCAGCTTGTTTTGAGACGAGGTCAACCAGTAGGCTACTTACTTCATGTTACCTGACATCCTCAAGAACCGCGGTGCTCAGTCCAGCTCCTGCAGAGTTCAGCCCCAGCCCTGCTCTAACACACCTGTCTGTAACTGACCCTTCGCTAAGCCCCGCCCCTTGGTGACTACTGCTGTCTCAGAGAAGCGGAAAAGAAATTCCAAAGAAACAAACTGTTTTCGAATTTAAATTATTTTATTCAATTTAATGTAATTCATTTCAGTGCTATAATTATTAAGTAATAAATTTAACACAAGCACTTAAAATTTAATTTATAATCTCACATCTTAAAACTGGAGACTAGTACATTTAAATAGATACTAACATACTAAGTTGTTGCAGTATGACAGACACATGCAGCCAGTGATCCAGTGTTTCTGTTTCTGTCACTGCAGTGACCTGAATCAAAATGAAAACAAACAAACAAACATGAATTTACCTTAAAGCAAATAAAGGATATTTTTTAAACTTATTTTGAAGATGTATTTGGGATTGGGACCTGACACATAGATTAAAACGCAAGTTTATCAATAATTTAGCTACACAAAATTGCGTTTAAAACTGTGCAAAAACACAAATCCTCCAAAGACTGACATTAGGCAACAGAAAAAAAGCCTACCTAGAAATGGTGGACAAAAAGTCCCTAAACTAAAAGTCATTGCAAAAAAATAAAATAAAAATACAATTAAATAAATAAATGGAAACAATAAACTGGCTGATGTTAAATTATAAGCAGGGGATAATTATTACAGTTTTTACTGCAGCAAATATATATTTCTTGAGCCTACGTTTATTTCAATATCAGTTTGAAGACAAAAATCTTTAAAAAGGCTACTGAACATTATTATTGCTCAGGAAAAATAGGCTACAGGTCAATGAGAACAAGTAGTTCTGTTGTGACAACATGCCCCAGTTTCAGACACGTATAGTGGGGAAAAGTTGTCACAAAGGGAGCCTGCCATTAAACATGTAAACAATAAAACAATTATGAACGCTAACAAACAAACAATCTATCTATCTGTCTGTCTCATCCATCTCTTTCTCTATAGTAATTAATTGTCATTAATAAATCAAATAAAATGTAAATATAAAACATAAAATTAAGGCAGAATAATTATTTAAATTAAATTTAAATGATTTTATTCAATTTAATGTAATTAATTTCAGTGCTATAATTATTAGTTAAGTAAGAAATTCAACACTAGCACTTACAATTTAACTTATAATCTCACATCTTAAAACTGGAGACTACTAGATACTATAATACTAAGTTGTTGCAGTATGACAGACACGTGCTGCCAGTGATCCAGTGTTTCTGTTCATGTAGAGTAGTAACAATATCCCCTTCCTGCACAAGAGGTCACTAGGTCACTAGAAATACAGTTTTCCAGTTTTGTTACTGAAATATGATTTGCATTGTCAACATTTTGCTACATGTCCTAATATTTTCCAGAATGATTTAAATCAACTAAATGTGTACTGTGGGACATTTTTGTTTGAGACTAACTGAGCTCACTGATCATGACCCAGTTTCATGCCAGTTTCTCAGATCTGTTTCATTGGCCATTATGATACTGCCTGACGTATGGAGGAGTGAAAATAATCTGTGATTAATGTTTCAGCAGCCCCGCTGCCATAGAGAAAGTGCCAGAGCCACACACACACACTCTGGGCATGTCTAGAGGCCATGACAGATGTCCAAACAGTTTGAGAGAAAGTAGGCTCATTCTGCACAGACTTTGATTAGAATTCAACATTATCACACATTAAAATACTCACAGAACACAAAAAACACACAGAGATTCTCATGCATACACACATGCATGTGTGCACAAACACATTCCTGGCATTGCAAAAACGTTTTGCCACATTTTCAAATCATAAATGCTTAGAATATTAAAAAAAGAAGAAAGAAAATAATTATAACATTTTATATTTTTATAGGTGTGCACATTTTTTTTTTTACTAAAATTAAAATGTGCATCATAAAAAAATGTGAAAACTTATATGCGCACTACATTTATTATATAATTTTAACGTTTGTGTGTGCATGTGTGTGTGAGCTCAACCATTGGCTGCCATTACACAAGCTGGCCACAGGATGGCGCGCGAGTAACGTGATAAATATCAATTTAGTTCATGTCGAAGACTTTCAGAAGAGGGAAGAAGTCTTCAGCTATGATAAACCAAGTCCAGATGCTTAATAATAACAATGTTTACAAACACGTTTCCCACTGGACCTTCAAAGTACCCAGTAAAATCTGAGTAACCTAAACCAAAAAAAAAGTCCTTACTTCACTGTTCATGAAGTAGAGTTTATTATTATTATTATTATTACTTTAATGTGAATAGCTTTGCTAATTATCATTGTTTAAATGCAGTGAAAGAACGATGGTATGGTTACTAGATAGGGAGCTAAGTAAATGTGCTTGGACTCATTTTGGTACACTAATTCAAAAGCAATATTACAGCCTATAGATTAATATTAACATCTAGTGTAACCTATGCGTGTAAGAATATATTTAGACCTTCGTTTTATCTGAATAAAGTTGTTGTGTCTATTATTTATGATAATTTAACTCAGACCCGCTGGGTTGATCGGTTGAGAAATATGTTTGTTTACATAGAATAAGTGTCAATTGTTTGGTTGTGAGTAGCCTGGTTTCTCTGTATTTTCCTCATGAGGACATTTCATTTGCATTTTACTTTTTAAACTTGCAGTTAATTACTCACCGCGTAAACTAGGTCGAGTCCACGTCGTAGCGTATTAAATGAAAGCGTAACTTTATGTATTGAACGTCACACATGCATTAAAACTGACCAAACTGATAAAACACACTCGTGATCAATAAATGCGCTAATTATGCGTCAAGGCTGTTTGGGTTTTCCTAAGATGGTGTTATTGGGATAAGCTATTTAGGCTACGTTCGTTAACGTTGACTAGTCGCTGATTATTGAAAGTACTGAGATCAGACAGCGTTTTCCTCTGAAATTTTTTTTTTAATATGAATGCGAATCGCTTTTATCTTGTGCAAAGCTTCGCATCGATCTGTCAGCCGGTTATTGACTTTGTAAAGCCTTCCGGTGCAACATCGTGTTGGTCTTTCTGTGCAGTTAATGATCTTTTCTGCTTGGGTGCTTATTTATTCTACATCAACCATTTTTTTTCGTAATGTATTCAATAATAGTCCAAACAATCAAGTTTAGCTGCATTGTGCTTGTTTTTAGAATTAATAAAATGCAATAATTGTATAAATAAAGCTGCTTCTGCTCTCTTTTCGGTGTCATTTTCTCTCAGTATTTCCTCAGTGTTTTGTTGAATGAGTTCAATGGGTATTTTCATTCTTTGTGAATGAAATAAGTGCGTAAATGAGTGAGGTGAAGCACATACTTTCCTGCAGCATTTATTTACTAATCTATTAAACCTAAACCAGCTAATGAAGGTCTTCAGGCTCATTGAAAAGCTGCTCTAGGAAGGTAGACTACTCTAGATCTCCTGAAGTAGGGTGATGAAAAGTCAGAGAGGCAGGTCAGCCAAAGACTTGTCTGGGTAAAAACCACTTCTTTAACATGTAGGACAGACCCAGGTGAGTGAGATTTGTTTGGCTGCAGTAGGTTGTTAGGTGGAAGTATGTCTGATTAATCAATAAGGAGTGGTCTGTGTCGAATCCATTTCAAATGCACATAAAGATTTGTATTCAAGAAGCACAAGAATTCAAGTCCAGTCAGGTTAGTTAATATAAGACTTTGAGCAATATGCTTTATTGAACACCAGTAGTTTGCATGTAGGGTTATTTCATATATGTAGTTCAAAGCCTACAAGAAAAGATTGAATTTATATATTTATATATAACTTTTTTACAAATGCAGTCAAGAGTTCGTGTTCTGGAACAACAGTGGGCAATGTCAGTTTCAGATGGTGTACAAAGTTTAACATGCACAATATACAGTATCTAACAGGGAAAGTTACCTGTAATCATTTACAGTCTCAAACTGACCTCAAATTAGGTCTTGCCAGGAATGGAATGTGAGTCTTTTAATAAAAGATATTGCATTTTTAAAATCATTATTTAAACTAATTACATACAGACAAACTTTAAGCAAAATAACTTCTTCGATAACTTAGAAAATAATGAAAATGGTTCGCGTTCGTCGGGCAGTGAGAATGACGTGACTGGTTTGTACATACAGACAGACTCTCGTACAGGGAAAGCTGAGGTCATAGGAAGTTATGCCAGTTATATAAATAAAACGCATATGGAATAAAAACCCTGTAACCCCGCCCCCAGTAGCCACGCCCTGAACGAGGCCCGCCCATCAGTGGGAAAGCGGCCACTCCTGTGTCAGAGTCATTCCGTTTTCTCGATTTTACCGTCTTTCGTCTGTGGCTCGGTGGTTTTGCGCAGTGTTTTGTCCGAGTTGGAGTTGATCTGGTTGGTGTCCGGCGTTCCTGTGCTTTTATTGGCTGAGTGTTTCTCCAGGTAATTAAGCATTTCGCTGAGAATCGTTTGAAAGGTGCTAAGAGCCGCACAAATCGCCGGCGTACCGAATCCATGCGTGATCAGACTAAAAAAGATAATAAAAATGGTGATTAATAACAATACTTGCATAGCATATTCACCTTATTAATAACTTGAATGTGCAAGACTTTTTTTCAGTTTTCAGTTTTGCTGCTTGATATTGCAAACTTATCATATTATTTTAGTTTATAATTGTAATTATAAATGCAAATAGTTTTACAATTTACTGCACTTTTGTTACCTGTATCTGCTCATGAATCTGAAGTCTTATGGTTTTTTTTGCATAAGGTGGATGGATGTTTGCTCTATTTTCACATGCAGGGTTTCGGCTTTATACCTGAAGTGTGTTAGATGTCTCTGAATGTCCAAGTCCAGAATAGGTGTTGGTCTAGAGGAACCGAGCGGAGATCGATCCTGACTTAACAAATCCTGAAATTCCTTACAGATCTGCCTGCAGAGACACACAACCAATTCGAACAGTTACAAGGACACGTCTCCAAAATGCAAACCAAAGCAGCATTCCTCATAATTAATGCATAGAGAAGATTTAATGAGATCTTAGTTTTCATATGTTACACGCATGCAAACACGTATCCTTTTCTCCAGTCCTCAATAATAAAACCTCATTCTCTAAGGTGCATCTGATTTTAAGATAAGTTCTTATGTAGACATGCACTAGATCATGCAAATTTGATGCATATGAAGGTTTCATTTAGAAATGTATTATTTCAAGTTCAAATGTCTATCCAATTAAGTGGTATGCATAAACACATCTGGCTAAATGTAGTAAAGAACTGCTGTCTTACTTGGTGGCCAGCACCATTTTCTTGCGCGCGTTCTGTTCCTTTGGTTCCGTATGCTGGCGGGCGAGATGCTCCCCGACCGCTTTGGTGGGAAACTCTGTCTCACAGGTATAACCAAAGTCCCGAGCCAGATGGAGCGCTTCCCCTACACACACAGAGGAGGAAGATGAGGGATGAATGGAGCAGGGAAATGAGTTCAATCTCTAAATGCTGCCTAAAAAATTGCATAGATGTTGCATCAATCTGTCTCACACCATTCTAATTCTTAAACTCTTCCCTTGAGTAATAGAGATTTTGTCTGTAGACTAAAAATATTTCAGACTTTTTCTTTTATGCCAGAATAAATTTGTTTCAATCTTAATAAGAGCTCATCCACAACAAATATATAGAAACTAAACCAGATGCATCAATATCGACCTGTTGAATTGCAAAAATGCATTCAACAGGTCCTAAAAACTAGATATTAGATAAAATAGAACGAAAATATAAACAAGTTGCTCACATTTTGCATCATATTCTATCTCTGCTTCCTTTAAACAACTTCAACAAACCAAATTCATTAAACAAGTCATTGTACAATCATCCAGGATCAAATCAAGACCGTATTCAATGTCAGAAACAAAAGTACGCATATGAAAACAACCATGAACTTGATAAACAAGAGTCTGTATTATTTTAAAAAAGCACAAATGACTCCATACCTTCCACTAAAGAGGTCAACAGCGTGACGTTCGCCGCTTTCCTGCGGCCTGCTGGGAGATTAAGTCCCAACCGGTCCAGTTTCTCCCTGAGGCACCGACCGCCGTTCTTCGACTTGGCCCTGACCCACACAGATGGAGAAAGTCCATCAGCAACACACTTACATGCAACTGACATGTCACATTTCATATCCACTGTAGAGCCTTTGCTGCCGTCTTTTTTCCCCAAAAATGCTTTTAAATTATTAAACCTAAACTAACTAAAATGAGTCCTTACATTTTTTTTCAAAGGTGCAATTTAAAAAATATTTAGGACTAAGCATCACAATGCTTGTTTTGCCCATGCATCGGCTTCATTCATGCTATAATGTATATAAAGAGTAATCAAATATTTATTCAACAACCAATATTAAATTTTTCCTTTATACAGACTAAATTTCTGAATGTTTCTCTGTCGATTCTTTTGTTTTTGCAGGCGTTAATGAACCTGAGCTTTACCAGCATGTGTTGTCCTGTGATTAAAATGAGTGTGTGAGTGAATGTGTGTGTGTTTCTCCTCTCTTCTTGTCACTGTCCTCATTTCTGCTCTCCAGTCTGTGTCCCTCATCAATAATGGAACCTCAGCTTCACTGTTCTCATTCCCTCTCCATCTCTCTCTCTCACACATCCAGCCACATTCTCTTCTTTATCTCTGGATTAAGTGTCCAGGACTCCATGTCCCGTTTCATTTATCTCTTTCTGTCTTGCGTTTTGTTTTGCCAATGTACTAAATTTAAAAATGTAATTTATTTATATTAATACTCATATTTCAATGCCTTGAGAAATTATTTCGGTTTACTAAGTGTAAAACTGTGCTTCTCTTAGAAGTGGTTTTCTAAAGCCTTATTTGGTTCAGAACTGCATGTTTCCAGGTGCATTTCAAAATTTCAAACATGTGCATGAGTTTCATGTGTCTAAAGTTCATCTCTTACCTTCTTAAAATCCCACCGAGTAGTGAGGCATTGAGACACTCTGGAGGAGACAGACGACGTTTGACTTCAGCGATGGTGACTTTGTACTTTGAGGTAGAGCTGAGTAGAGAAAGTCTTCCTGGTACAGAGCAGAACAGGTCTGTAGGGTTCACTACACACGTGCCACCTGCATGTGCACAACAACAAACCACAACACGTCAAACCTTTGGAAATGACCGGCAACGGTGTTTGCATGTTCTGTTGGGGGCCGCAAATGAGAAAATCATCCATATGCAAGCTTTGGTAACTGAATAAAACTGCAAAGAAATCAGTTTAATATGATGCAAAATCATTCATAATGCTTTTTTATTCTGCAACTATTTTTAAAACCATGCATGCATTGAAGCTGCGCAGTTGTATATGAGTGGTCGACAACACACAACATGTCCGCGAGCTTGAAATGTATATGAATCTACAAACAAGCTTATGTATTGTAGGTAGTTTAAATTTTAAAACATTTTTTGCTTTCTATAATTCATTTCAATTGATCATGTGGTGTGACAAACGAGTGCAAATATTCCATGTAGTGCATACAACTTATTAAAAATGGCACTAAAATTTAAATAATTTTAAGTAGCTGTTTGATGTCAACCACCTGTGTGAATAATTCTGTTTTGTACATTAGTTTTTTGCACATCTAACTGCATATTAAATAGTATGCGTTTATTAATTAAGCACTGTATATGTCAGATCCATACCACACCTAGATCCATTGTAATGATCACAAGTTCAGATCGAGCTGCAATCAATGGCTCAGCTACCTTATTTAGCCAGGTGTGTGTATTTGTGTTTGAGTGTGTGAACGTGTGTGTTTCCTGAAGGAGTTTTCTGGCTAGCGGGCCTCTAACCTGCTCCTCATCAGTCACCCTAAAGCGCTCTGACAAACCCAAGATCTCTGCTAGCATGCAAGTTCACTTCACATTAATTCCACCCAAAATGTTTTGATTCAAAGTAGTTTGTATTTTATGTTGCCAAGGGCAATTGAAAAAGAGCTATTGCCGGTAGTCTGGTCGCGCGCGCCGGGCCCAGAGGCGATAGCGGGTATTTAAGCGCGAGGGAGAGTAGCCCGAGGCAGCGCGCGAGCGATCACAAAGCGAATCAAGCGCTTTTTGCGAGTTTGCCACGAAAATTAAAGAAAAAAAGACATAGGCCAAATGTCATTCTGTTTCTATTTCAACTGTAGCGGTGGTGTGTGTTTACGGCGCGCGCCTCACGCTCATCACCAAAAACACACACATAGGCGCGCGCGCCCGGCACAGCGAGACAACGGTGCGGTGTGCGCGTGCGCGCGCGTGTAAAGGCGGGGTGAAGCTTGATAAAATTCCTGAAAGCTAAGAGAGGGATAATCATGATTAAAACACAGACGACATTTCTAAGTAGGATCCTCGTTTCTTGACTGATTTCTTTTGAAAAAGGTTATCTGAATATTCAACGAAGCCAAAGCTACAGTCAGTGTGAACAACATTAATATGATCTCCACTGAATTTGGAGCCGCGCGGCATTAACATATCAAAGCGTGCGCCCGAGGCGCGAGAAGCTATCGATACCGGAGCGCGAGGTAAAGCAATGATTATTGGTTGTGATGGTTGGAGCGGCGGAGCTCGCGGCTAAATCCTGCACACCATTAACTGGAAGTGATGGCGAGCCCAACACCTAGACAGAGTTTATTAAAAATTAAGCGCCCGAGACACAGCTCGCTTTATGGCAAACTCCACACGTGCGTCGATCCGCTGCTGCTTTGAAGAGACAGACAAAGATGCGACTGATATTAAGAAAATATTAAGAAACGCGGAACACGATTCGATTCATCCGCGCAAGACTCGCGGTTTTACAAAATACTGAAATTCTTCTGAGATTATCTTGAACGACTCTCAGTGGAGAATGACCTAGAGAAACGTAGGCTATGTTTTATCGGGGTTTGAACTTCTGAAAAATATATAGTCCCCAATTATGCAGTCTCTGAATAAGTAATCCATTTTCTCTGAATTGCGACGTCAGATAGTAAACATGCTTTGAGACAAAAGATAACATTAATTTCAACACATTTTAAAAGAAATATGAACGTCTAGGACAACATAAATAAGCATTTTGAAAATCCGAGATTTGCCTTTTCAGATACGTTAAAATGAATTTGCACCTTTTTACTTGAGGGAAAAAAATGTTGCATCAAATATGTAAATACAATATGTATTTAATGAAGCTAATTTCATTGAATTTTTTTTTCTCCAAACGATAGGCTACTGAAATGTTTATTATTTCTTTGTTGCATTTATTTTTTTATGTCTCTTTCAGCAACAGTAATAATTTAACAGTCTAACAATGAAAGCATTAGGCCTGCTGATTGACATTCACATTAATGCACATTAATTAAGGAAAGACACAAATTTTAAAATATTCCAAAGAAATTATTTCCCTATAATTTTTATTAAAATATTACTGTTAGTTTTCGGTTTTAAAACAATATTTTTGGATTCATAAATTAATAAAACCAACGCTGATTTATAGTATCTTTAAATGACAAAGGCTAAAATGCTTATGCTAAAATATAAAACTTTGTGCTTGTCACTGGAAAGCAGTACGTGTAGGCTATTAAATATACCCCCCCCCCCCAAAAAAATAGTCTCCTGTAATTCTACAGTAAGAATTCAAATCATAGTGAAAATATAATTAGAAATAAATAAAAAATAAAAACACCTTATAAAATAAATTAAATGAGTGTGTTTCTGTTGCTCTCTGTTTATAATATGGGTGTGTTGTGACCTTACCTCTCCGAATCACTCCACCTTGTCCATTTAACACGAGTCCGCACTGCGCGTCTACAGATCCCTAGACACATATACAAACATATATGAACTTCATTATCAATAATAAACTAATCTTATATATGGTGATGATCAGTATTTAGGTTTTGACGAGGCATGTGACATATTAAACAGACCACGTGGTTACAGGTAGCTAAGGTGCAAGGGTAACGGAACCTGTTACATTATGATGTCAAACCAACAGATTATTTTGCTTTCTCTTATCAGTGATGTCATCAGCCAAAGGAACACTGGATGGCATCAAAAGAAAAGAGTTAATCCGTCTCACGAGACACGACCAGTCTGGAGGCCAAGTCAGACACACAGTCTAAAAAAAATAAAACATTCACCCGCTCACATCCATACTGGCGTGCTCTTATAAACCTTTAACAAACTCATGCTCTATTTTTCCCCCCGCAGTTAAAGTGATTATAAAATCAATATACAAACCCTTCGGATCAGGCATAAATTACGCGTGTGCGTGTTAAAGGTGCGGCAGCTTCTATTGTTCCGCGTGCCAAATCTGTTTAGCGGCTCAAAGATGCGCTTGTGCGCACGAGACTGACCGCATCTGTTCCGCGGCCTTCACCGAGTGCACGATTTCATTCAGCACCAAAGAAAGGTCCAAAACCTTTTCACGAGACGTATGTGTTGCTTTCTGTGTTTTTGTGTCCGTTCTCATGTGGCCCTTTTTGTGTGTGTGTGTGCGTGCATGTGCAGAATGTTCCTGAACACGCGACAGCAATAATAAAATGAGACTTCACGATTTTTATTTTCTTTTTTTGTAGAAAACAAAACACGTCTAAACTTTGTAATATTGTTATCAGTTTTTCTGAAGCTATTAATTCAAAAGTGTACAATATGATAAAAAATCATATGATAAATAATATACTACAAAATTGCATCTCTGCTAAAATAGCTTAAAACAGTTTACGAATGTTTTCTGACGAATTATGCTATTGCAAAATATACAAAATATGAATAATAGAAGACGACTATATTGGTTATGTTATTTTTTCATATTATTTAAACAGGCCCTGTAAAACATAATTAACACTTATTTATTTTTTATTATTAGTCAAAGCAATACAAATGTTTACATTTACTACATTTTTTATATTATTAGTTATCCTGTTGGTACTGTATTTATCTAATCTTTATAAGAAATCATTTCTATTAATTCTATAAATTGGATTACGTCGATGTTATCATTTAAATACTCTATAATAATTTTATTTCAGTAATAAATAATGTAATCTGCTAGCTAAAAAATGTTCTCTTAAAAGCAGTACATTTTATCTACTTAATTTCACTGTCGCACTGAAAGATTAAAAGGATTGTATAATTATTTTGATTTCTAACATATTTTTGACTCACCGGTTAAACTTGAGCTGTTTCAGATGTCTGTGCATAAATAACCAGTTGATTGACATTAAGTCCTAAATTGGATAAACTACGGTGCTCTACTGCGGAGGATTTGCCTTTTGTTCGCACTTTTTCAAGCCCTTAATCCGCCTTTTAACGGAGGAAAAAGAAACAGCGCCTTTACAGCAGCGAGGCCCGACATACGCGCAGCCGAATTCAGACTTCTCAATATTCACTATATTAAATATGTAAAATCCACCAGCTAAATCAACTGAAAAAACTGTGCTTCCCAGCGTTTCGAAATATAGGTTAAAAAAGTCTTATTTCACATGTTGGGAAATAACGCATTTCGAAATATAGAAATGTGTTATTTTCCCCCGCGTGTTTCACTTTATTTTAATTAGTTATTTTGAAATTCTAATGCATTTTCGTTATTAAATTAATTTGGTGTGCGAAAAGAAGCAATCGCTCGGCCTCGATTTTTCTCTTTCAGTCTCTCCTGACGTCTAAGGTTTTTTTTGTCGAAGCCCTCGGGCAATCATTTCTTCTGTTCGGGCAGTGAAAGTGACTATGCAGCATCCCCGAAGACGTCAACTTCTCTGCAGCCTGCGCGCGTGTGAGACGGTGGTGACACGTTGAGTGTGTGTATTTTGTGCTTGAACGGTAGAAATACCGGTGAGGTGTACCTGTAGGTCATCGGCCCCCGGTGGCGGCAGCCCCAGACCCGCCCCGGGCAGCAGTCTTTGCTCGGGGTGCATGCCGTACTGAGAGCCGTGGCTCATGATTGACAGGTCATGCCTGCGGTACGCGTCCAGACAGCCCAGTTCCCGCCGCTGCTCGTCCAGGCACGAGGACTTGAGCGCGCGGGCGTTGTGAAGGTTGATGAAGTCCGCCGGCTCGCCGTGATGGAGCTGCTGGTAATACTGCTGCGAGTGATGGAGAGAGTTTAACGAGTACGCATCCGGGTTCACGGCCGGGTGGCTGTGCTGGAACTCGTAGTGGAAGGACTGGTGGTGTAAGGGCGTGTACTGGTGGTTCGTGGGAAAATACGGGGAGGCAAAATCGGTTCCGGTAGCTGGGTATGTAAGCGGAGACGATGAAGAGTAAGCGACAGACGAGTTGGCCACAGATTCCAAGCATCCGAGTTGCATCAAACGGTAGCTGTTTGATCCGTCGTGACGTATCTGTGCGGGGAAAAAAAGGGAAAAATATGAGGGATGTCATTTACACGCGCTCGCAGCGATCCGCGCGCATTTCTCACGCGGCGGAAACTCAAACCTTCCCCAAACACACAAACACACACAGCAGCTCAAAGTGTCTTTAGAAAAGTACCTGACGGCGATGTCATCTCTCCGTGCCTGGGAGGGAGTGCGTGAAACACACTGCAAACTGCTCCACGAGCTCACAGCGTTTTTTTTCCCTCCCTCACTTGTCTATCATTTGCCGCGGAGTGTTATTATTTGACTGTATTTTTATTACTACATCCGTGCAAACGCTATTAAAAGCTGTTTTGTGCCAGCAGTCTACGGCCGTTTCACCTCAGGTAAGCACAAGACGAGAGTCTTGCCTAGTAATAATTATTATGACATATAGGCTATAAAAAGAACGAGCAAACGGTTCCAATCACGACAGAGACTTTTACATGAACTCTAGAGAGACATATTCCTCACGAAAAAAAATAAAAAATAAAATAAAAAACTAATAGTAAAAGCCATTTTCACTAGAAACTAACACATGGTATTTCTCCTCGCCTTGCAGTAAACTCCCCTCAGAAGTCTTAACTTCATTCCGCTGTGCTAAGTGATCGTAATTTCCCTCCATGCCATGCTACGCTAAATGAAATGAAATTATACGATTTTTGTGAGGTGATAAGAAATGAATTTAAATACCTCCGCGTCGTGCACCAGTCCCGGAAATGTGGCTGACATTCTCGCGATCCAATAACCCGATTTCCTCGCGCTGTTGGACGAATAAGAAAACAATCCCCAAAATAGCGCGTGAAAATGAAATTCACCTCGCGCGGTCGGTAAAAGCGGCTGAAATGCCTCCCCTCTGCACAAAGCGCTCCCTGGCTCGGATTTTGTACTTGCTGGGTATTTCTCCGGCTGATGTCGTAGGTCCCTTGGTAATATAGAAGTTTTGAAAATTAAGCATCAGCATTGAGGAAAGGGAGGACAATAGAGAGAGCAGCCTCATCCCTGGAGACACGGAATAAATATTGTATCTTCGCCTAATAAGGAACCAAGTGCGCTTTCAACATTTTTGATGATTTTTGTGGACATTTCTTTAAGGTCGTTTGTGCTTTCTTTAGCAGGGCCAGTTTTATTTGTCTCTGTTTTCCTCGCGGCTTTACCATTTACCTGCTTTTTGGATTTTTTTCAGCAGCACGTAAGTTTAACTCGGTGTATTGTGTTACTGTAATTTGGATTGCACGATTAAACGTTTTGTTTTATTTCACTGCTTCACAGTGTGGTCTTAATCTGTTTTTATCAAATATTTTAATTTAACTGAATGAGAGACACTTGCATGGAAGCAGAATTAATTGCAGATATGCTATAACGAATATTTCCCTTTTCACGTTTTCTTATTTATCATCACACAATGCATTTTTAAATAATTTTAATCGAACAATTCGTTTGGAAATAATGTTGCACAAAAACATTAAACAGCAGAAGAATATTAAATCTACGAAATATTTAAAGACTGTTTTAATACCACGGAATGCAAATAGCCTATTTATACCACTTTATCGTCCGCTATATATACAATAATTCGACCACTTTATTATTTAATTCATTTAGTAGCCTGTTTTAGATACTTTAATATAGTAGAGAGTTTAGTAATGGCTTTTAACCAAATCAGTGATGCACGGTCAGTTTTGATTCAGTTTAATTATCTTGCAGCCAATCCAATCAACATTTATTGTTTCTGTTCTGTTCACCGCTAACCGAACCGGGACAGTGACGGTCTGACCCACGCTGGAAGTGTTTTGTGCACGTTTAGGATGATGAGTGGGGCGCGCGTGGGGGGGTCATCGCTCAAATCAGCCTGTCGGTCAAATTTACGCTTTAAGAGCCACACAGGTGCATGAAAAGACTTGGACACCCGTTTTACCAATAGCATGTTTTATATATATATATATATATATATACATATATATATATATATATATATATAGGCTATATATATATATATATATATTAATAGCTATATATATATTGTTCCTAGGAAAATAAAACCTCTAATGACGTTTAACATTTTCTGTTCATGTGCAGATGTGTGTGTTTAAGTCAGTCCCAGTCATTGGCCTGGATGTCTCCTCCCTCCCCAGCAGCAAAATGCTCGAGTCCTTAGGTTTTTGCTTCTTGGAGAGCTTTGGCAGTTTTTAAGTGTTTAAAAAGCTGATGCTCCCCTTATTTAACCTAAATTACCGCCATCACCGCGGGCTCGCGCCCTCGTGCATGAGAAGGGCGGACGGAGACGCCTCGAGCACCCGGTGTCTCGCGTAAAGGGAGGATCCTCTCACAAACATACACATATACTACTGACGTATTCCGCTTCATAAATGTTTTACGCGCAAAACTACGTGAGAGAAGGGAAGCCTCATTTTATTTTCACTTAATGGGCGAGCTAAAACGACTGATGTTATTTTAAGTAGACATTATTGAGCAGGCCTACATCATTGGCTCTTTCTCTCTCTGTTTTTCTGGCAAACTAAACAGAAAGGAAAGAAACGGAAATATATGATCCTTGAAGAACCATCACCGGGATGCATTCAGATTAACACTGCACAATGTAGCCTAAGATAATAAAATCTAAGCGAATATAGCCAAATATTCTTGTGTAGTCTGCGAGAGCTCGCGGGATTGAGCGAAGCACCAGTTGCACGGTAGACGGTCTTAATAGGGCTTAACGCGCAAAGCAGCGGATGCACATATGCACGCTATACCGGTCAGGGCTCGAGTCCATCTGTTCGGTCTAGATGCTCCTCGAGATGGTTCCACCGCGTAAATCCGCCACCAATCCATGGAACATTACAAATAAAAATAACAGATGCAAAATGAAACTTTCGAGGAGGTGTCCATCCCAGTGTAGATTGACCCAGAGTTGACTGTAATTGATTTAACATTGGATTAAAAGCGTCGCAAACTGTGACTGGCAGCTGGCTGCCACCAGATCATAAGAAATGTCATTTGGAGCAGCAACAATCATAAACTAAGGCAAATATGCTGGTGACTCCTAAAACCTGAATTAATTTGGAACCATATCAACATACAAGATCGAAATGTTTTGGCCGACACTCAAACGTTTAAAGAAAGTTACAACAGGCTAACCAATACAGTTTGAAAGATGTGTAAACATGGTAAATTTATCCAACTGTAGAGTTAGTCATTTTGCAATTTAACGATGGCTGATTTATGAGCAGTTCAGCATGGAAGCTGTTATTATCAGAAACTAATCCTTCAAACATTATTTTTAACCACATTTGTTAATAACCACCACTGGTGATTAAAAACAAACTTTCTTGAAAAAAAATCGACGCTCTTAAAAAGTTTGCTCGAGCGTTGCTCTTTTTTTCTAAACAAAGTTTGATACCAGTTATCAAACCTCTAAAATTTTGACTGCTATAAATATAGAGTGAATCTAAAATAGCCTATATAGGACAGTGATAGAGAAAATAAAAACGTTTTAATTCAACTTAAGTTCAAACACTTTACACTGAGAATATTGTTTGTTTTACATTGTGTAGTAGTCTATTTGACAAGTGGCCATATGAAGTTCATCTAGTTGAGGATGTGAGTGAAGGTCAATATGGTGTCGGCGTCCGTTGAGTAACGGCTCTCTACACTGTTAAACACGAAATAAGGTGTTTACGAGATAATTATAATTACAAAGCATGCAGTTCTCATCGATGTGACCTACATTTACCACACACACACACACACACACACACACACACACACACACACACACACACACACACACACACACACGTAGTTTTATATGCTAATAGATTTGGAGGGGGAGGGGCGCAGCGTCAGTTTCAGCGCGTGGTGTTTGGCGTATTTAATGAAGTGCACTAAATTAATTTTCTCTGTTGGGAAAATTTTTGGTTAATTTCATTAGATGTTTAAAAGGGTAAATTGATACATATATAACAAATTTCACAGTTAATGCCATTAAAAGTTGTAAAAAGACAATATGATTAGATATTTTCCTCAAAAAAAAAGAAAAAAAAAGATAAAAACAACATGATGTTCGGTCCTTTTCGTTACCTTCCAAAGGACAATCAATAAATGGTTGGTGAAAGACTCCAATCACAGAAACTGTTGATCAAAAACGTACGAAAGTATTTAAACTTACACTGAACAGTTTCTCTCCCTTCTCCTACCAAAAAATCAGTGTCAAAAAATCAGCCACATGTAATATCTTGACAAAATGACCAACTGCAAATTCATTTCGCCCAGTAAACAAACACCACTGACCGCCAGTATATTATTTTTCCTTGAGTGAACTAAGCTGAATCTTAAAAATTAATTTAAATCTATACACGTGCCAGATGCGCGCAAAATGAGCGTTAATTAAAAGAACAATCTGCCAAAATAACGGTAGAGCGCGGACACACGCATGCGCGCACACACACAAACTAAAACTCACAAAACCGTAATGAAGGCCTCACAATTGTTTTCACAGGCTAATATAAAATTTATAAAAAATAATAATGAGAAAAATTCACATAGCTAATGTAGGCTACATAAAGTTCGTTAAAAATTGGCCTACTAATATTCAGTTAGGCTACAGAAAAGACCTGTCTAGAAGCATTATTTTTAATTGAACTTGGAATTTCTGACAAATTAAAGGAATAAACTGTACATAGGCCTACAGCATCTGCTGGTTGACACGGTCTTTAACTTCTGTCATCGTTTGTTTCCGTTTAATTTCTTCATTAGTTCCGAGTCAAAACTTCTGGATGCAATGCTCAGTGGGTTTATAGCAATGTAAAGCTTTAACATCATTCCAGCACTGTACAGTAACCACAATAGTGCTGAGATAATTTTAAATTTAAAAGCACTTACTAATGTGCTAAAATGGGATTAATCTCAAAAAAAAAAAAAAAAAAAAAAAAACTCAACCTGTAGAGGGCAGTTTGTGGAGTTCACCATCAAAAGTCATATTTAACTCCATTTTGGGCATGAAAATGGATCAATACTCCATTATGTTCACCAGAGGCAGCTCTACACAGTGAGGAAAACACCCTTATAATAAATTAACAGCCTCCTTTCATGTTCTGTGTGCTTTTTTTAGTGACTGAATATGTAGTTTGATTTTTAATCCAGCCCAGTTTAATCCAATTTCACCTAATCTAGATTATCTGTCATTACTAGCCTACTCATCCATTTTAGCAGAGGCTATTCAACAAGCTTATTCAACAAGATGACAAAAATGATCAATTAAAAAGTTAGTTGTTGTTTAGTTGGATAGCTAAATTTATAATCCATCCTACAGTTATCATTGGAGTTACTTAGTTACCCATGTCTTGACTGACAGCTCTCATGTTGCCATGTTGAGAGGAATCGGGAGTAAGTGCACAGGCGTTGTGTGTGAACGTCATGTTACTGTAGTTCTAGACTAAACATGAACATGTATTTACTCATCTCACCTGCACAAAAACAGATTCAGTATTACTCAAAATGAATAAAAACAGTCCAAGGCAAACTCAGAATATTATACAAACCTGCAATAATTAAATATGTTAAATAAGACAAATATAAATTATGTATTAATCCCATTTTATGAACCAATGTCTTCGACCTTCGATGATCCAACTTAACCATACTAAGAAAAAATTACACATTTGGGTTTCATTTTTGTTATTGCTGAATAGCGTTGAACTTTCTTCTGCTGCATCATATTCTTCATGCAATTTGTTTGAGCTGCGCCCTCTACTGTACAGACATTAATTAAAATTTCATTAAGCCTGAGGCATATTCTCATTTCATTTTTGTTGTGAAAAGGGCTTTTACATTTGTAAAATATTTTTTTAATATACAAAGAACAAACAAGCAGGCCCTGCCCAGATTTAAAAAGTAACTCAAAAGTAACATAACACATTAGTTTCCATAAAAAGTAATTATTTACCTTTTTTAGGGAGTAAAGCAATATTGTAATGCATTACGCCTTTCAAAAGTACATTTCCTCAACACTGTTCACTACTAATCATGATAGCACAGCCAAAATGCTCATGTGTCTATCAGTATGACCATTAACATAAATGAACTTGTTAAGGTCAAAGATCTCCTCTCTACTACATTCTATGTGTTTAGCTTCTATCTGTCTCGAAACCGCTGAGATCTGATTCAATGGCAACACCATTTTTATTGCAATCCAATTAGAACAGATAAAATTTTCATGTGGTGTTGCACATTCATATGTCAATGACGTTTTATTTGAGAGTAAATAGCATGCTACCTTAAATAAATAGGCTAAGTTAACTTGGTGACTACTGCAGCCTGCCCTCTCGAGCACACATTATTTAGTGCAAATCCATCAGTATTCATTCACAAAACAGTGTGAGTCTACAAAAACATGTTGGAACACAACAAGATGTTGGTTCTTTGAATGCATGTAAATGCACAGTGTGTGTGTGTGTGTGTGTGTGTGTGTGTGTGTGTGTGTGTGTGTGTGTGTGTGTGTGTGTGTGTGTGTGTGTGTGTGTGTTAGAGTGAGTGTCAGAGACCCTGAGGCCTGTACCAGAGGGCGGGATTAGATGTTAACTTCGTTCAGCACAAAATGGATTCCGATATCAGATAGAGCAGGGCAAGAGGTGTATCTCTTTCTCTCTTGCTCACACACAAACAATCTCCTTCTCACTCACACACTCGCTCTATCTCTCTCCCACTCTCTTATACATCCCGACTTCTGCTCTTTGATCGTGTAATTCCTTTGTAATCTGTTAAACGAGGTCGTTTTGTTTATGGATATGAGCTTAATCAGAAGGCAAAACAAGAGAAAATCACTTATACGACTGCACAAAAATACTCAGAGAAGGAGACAGGCTCGGAAATCATAAATATTGGTAACTGTGGCATCTTCTAGGCAGGAAAGCTCTAATCAGAGAGAGTTAGATGGTCAAAGGCTTAAACAAAAGTTTTACTCAAAATGATTTGGGTTTTGAACAATCTCCCGAAGTTTATTTGCGATTGGCACTGAGCAACAATCACTTGAAACATTTGTAAAATCCTTCCTGAAACACGTGGACACACGGTCAGGAATGGAAAGAAAGATGCAACAAAAAAGGCAGATAAACAGACTGACGGTCGGCCAAGGAACGTTCTGAACATACTAAGCAGTTCTGACGAAAGAGAGGAAAGAGAAGTGATGCTATTGACTTCCTGGAGCTGAAGTAAATGAGGTTCAGCAGCAGTTCTGAGAAACGCCGGCTTGAATAAAACCTTCACTAGAAAAAAAAAAAAAAAGAAAAAAAAAAAGAAAAACGCAGCTGCCCAGAGAGGATGGAAAATTTGAGCCGCAGTAGCCTCAGCTCACTAATGGTCCAGTGCGGAAATTACACATTTACTTCATTTTACAG
This sequence comes from Cyprinus carpio, assembly GCF_018340385.1. Lineage (NCBI taxonomy): Eukaryota > Metazoa > Chordata > Actinopteri > Cypriniformes > Cyprinidae > Cyprinus > Cyprinus carpio. The sequence continues at coordinate 23,092,939 of NC_056616.1, read as the reverse complement.
TTATTCATTTATCCAAAACAAGCAAAAGTGATTAATCCAAGGAAGAAATAGTAATGTTTAGCTTAAAATGTGGTGCTTAACCTCATTAAGTAAGAAGACTGTATGTGTGTCCTGACAAATGTTCTATAAAACTCAAACTAATGCAGGAAAACATCTCAGATACAAAACTATCACTAAGCCCCATCACATGGACACACCCACCCGTTTGATTGACTGACAAAGAGTTCGTCCAATCAGAGCGTCCGTTTTATCGGCATGAGGAGCACTGCACAGCTGGAGCAACAGCACCAGGGAAGACGTGCTCAGAAATTAATCGTGCTTTTGATCTATCAGTCATAATGAGAACAACACTCGTTTCAAAACACACACTCCGAGCTGCGCACATACTCAAAAATACACCAAATACACTACCTGCACTCCCAAAAACACACACACACTAAGAACCTGTTCAAAGGAAAGCAAAGAAATAAACAAAGGAGAGAAGGCAACCCCTCCTCTCCTCCGGGAATTTTACTATTCTGCACTTCTCGGCTTCTCTCATCCCTCTCTTCCCACAATCCTTTGTGCTCGGAATAAAGCTGCTGATTATGAAGCCCAGAGCACTGAGACTCTGCTCACCTGTCAATCAAATGGTAACCTACACACACACAAGCACACACTCAATGTCAGACACTCTGTAATACACCCCGTCTCGTATAGACATTATGACATTAACACCATATCTCCAACACACGTGATATCAGACAGCTGAAAAGGCTTTAAATGACAACGTCCATCTTCAATATATATATATATATATATATATATATATATATATATATATATATATATATATATATATATATATATATTTGCAGTTCTCATTACTGCCGCAAGAAATGAACCAACATGCTCTTGGTTTAGTTTTACAGCTAACTTTGATTTTACTTTTTAGGTTTCACTTTATATTATTGTGTCAACTACAATATGAAACTGCATCATTACAAGCAGAATAATTAAAGGAACTCTGTAATTAAGCATGTGAATGTGTCTTGTAATATTCTTTGTAAACTGCAGAATTGCAATTTTTATATTTAAAATAACATCATCTTATTGCATGATTCTAAAGGGTCTGATCAGTATTATAGATAGTGCTGTATACTATGTAAATGCATTGTAACATCAACTAATTTATGGAGGGATTAAAAGCAGAAATGTGATATAATAATTTCATAACTGCACTTACATTATTATTATTATTATTTATTTATTTATTATTATTATAATTTTTTTGTTAAAATGTGTGCATTATTTGAGTTGTTTTACAGTTGTTTTAGGGTTTATGGTGTTGTCCTGAGTTGTAAAGTTCTCGAAATTCAAAATAGTAAAGTTCAGGAAGTTGTTTATTCGCCACTAAAATAAATAACACTCATATTGTTTACATCTTGCGGCTTTAGTATTGAAAAAGTGAGTATGTTAGCATTTATGGAGAGCCAGTCTTTTCCCTTTCTATTTTAAGAGCTTTTTTTAATAGAAAATGAGAGACAAGTAGCCAACATAACTAGATAAATGTTTTTGTTGTAGAATCTTCTCACCACCAGGAGTCTACCCCACTATGACGACTTCCTATTCTGAGAACCCTGGAAAAAGAGACTGTAATTTTTGTTTTTATTAAATAACCAAATTGTAAAGAATAACAAAAAAGCATTAATTTTACCAAAACAGAAAAAAAATACATAAAAAGACTTCTTCAAATAAATGCTGTTCTTTTGAACTTTCTATTCATTAAAGAATTCTGAAAAAATGTATCACAGTTTCCATAGAAACAATGCAACTGTTTTAAACATATACAAAAACAAAAAAAAAATACTAGCAACTAATGGTGTAGACAGCTGTTTCTTCTCATGAAAATCATGTAACAATGACACTTACGACTGGAGCAATGATGCTGAAAATTCAGCTTTGATCACAGTAATAAATTATGTCTTAAATTATATTCAAACAGTATCTAAATAGTAATATTGTGAAATAATATTTCAAAATATTACTATTTTTATCAAATAAATGCAGCCTTGGTGAGCAGAACAGTCTTCTTTTAAAAGCTTATGGATAATCTTTTCAAATGAGTAAAAAGTTCACATTGAGTTGTTTGGCATGTGTTGCAGGATCATCTGTCACTGATAAGCTTATCCCCAAAACCATATTCAGGAAAAGAACGCAAGACTTTCTGTCCTTTGTTAAAGAACACAGTAATAACCTGAGTGACAGGTCAGTGTGCAGTTCACCCAGTGCTGTGTGCTTCACACACAAACACACACACACACTCCTGGAGGAGAGACTTTACAAGAGGTGTATGGTTAACTCATGCGGCCTGCTATGAGGTTTCCATAGAAACGGCTCTGTCCTGCGGCCTAGGTAATCCACAGGAGCTGTGTGTGAGAGTGTGTGCTACAGTGCAGATGGGTAAATGTCGAGAGGAGAGGGACCCTGACCTGCCAAGAGAGCTGAATTAGTATTCACACAGTATGTGAACCCTACTGTGCTCCCTACCTCTCACTCTCTCTATCTCTATCACACACACACATATATTTGGCATACACTTTCATATGTTTGATGATGTGGAAACACTAATAGACTTCAGAGTGCTGGACCAGGAGAGATCAATACTGCTCTTCTGCAACCAAACATTTAATTCCAGCAAATTTGAAATCTCATTTCTGTACCACAGAGATAAACATTGATAAATAAAGACATTTGCACCTACCTTGCATTGTTCTCTATCAAATGATACAGTAAAAATCTCTTGAGTTTACTTGATTTGGCTGCTTTAGAATGAAAGCTGAATGAATGAATGAAAACAGTGAGAAAATGTCAAATATACATGAATCAGCATTTGCAACCAATTTTACTTATTACATTTACAAGTAAAACTGAATTTTCAATGAGGAAAAATGTTGGGAAGGACTTGATTTTATGTATTTGGGACTGTTTGGATGATGAAAAGTCAGTGTTCCCTTTCTTTGATGCCACTGCTGGTTATTCTAACATGGAGACGTGTTATTATGAAAAATTTTGGCCTCTATAATGTAGTTTTTTGTGTGGGTTTTGAGAAATTAAGCAACATGTGTCATCACATTTAAAGCAACATAAAACAACAAGATTCTGCTATTATATATAATATTATTTACCAAACATATTTTTCTCACTCTTGTGATGTTCCAAACTATCCATATGACATTTCTTTCTTCTGTTGAACAAAAAAGGATGAAATATGAAAAACTGTGCTGGTCAATCTTTTCCATGCACTTGCATTAAATGGCAACTTTAGCGAAAAAAGGATGCAAAATCAGCATAAAAGTGCAGTCTGAATAATATATCACACATTCTAATTTTGATATTGGAATATATTGCAAGAGTCATATGGATCACTTTTATGGTACTTATAAATCAGCATATAAGAATGATTTCTGAAGGATCACGTGACACTGGAGTAATGATGCTGAAAATTCAGCTTTGCATCACAGGAATACATTACATTTTTAAATATATTCAAACTTGACACTTTAAACTGTAAAAATAATTTACAATATTACTGTATTATTTACTGTATTTTTTACCAAAGAAATGCAATCTTAAACATAAGAGACTTCTTTAAAATATATTTTTTTAAACAAAACCAGTCTTAAAGGGTTAGTTCAGCCAAAAACGAAAATTATGTCATTAATGACTCACCCTCATGTCGTTCCAAACCCGTGAGACCTCCGTTCATCTTCAGAACACAGTTTAAGATATTTTAGATTTAGTCCGAGAGCTTTCTGTCCCTCCATTAAAAATGTATGTACGGTATACTGTCCACGTCCAGAAAGGTAATAAAAACATCATCAAAGTAGTCCATGTGACATCAGAGGGTCCATTAGAAATTGTTGAAGCATCGAAAATACATTTTGCTCCAAAAATAACAAAAATTACAACTTTATTCATCATTTTCTTCTCTTCCGGGTCTGTTGTGAGCGCGTTCACAACACTGCAGTGATGGCGCTGACGTACGACGCTGCTGACGTGTTTTCTTTGTTATTGGGCGCACCAGAGAACACGTCAGCAGCGTCGTACGTCAACAGTCACAGCAGTTGCGTTCACAACAGACCCGGAAGAGAAGAAAATAATAAAGTCGTAATTTTTGTTATTTTTGGAGCAAAATGTATTTTCGATGCTTCAATAAATTCTAACGGACCCTCTGATGTCACATGGACTACTTTGATGATGTTTTTATTACATTTCTGGACATGGACAGTATACCGTACATACATTCTCAATGGAGGGTCAGAAAGCTCTCGGACTAAATCTAAAATATCTTAAACTGTGTTCTGAAGATGAACGGAGGTCTTACGGGTTTGGAACGACATGAGGGTGAGTCATTAATGACATAATTTTCGTTTTTGGCTGAACTAACCCTTTAAGTCGCTTGGGTATATTTGTAGCAATAGCCAAAAATACATTGTATGGGTCAAAAATTATAGATTTTTCTTTTATGCCAAAAAATTTATATTAAGTAAATACCATGTTCCATGAAGATATTTTGTAAATACCCTACCGTAAATATATTAAAACTTAATTTTTGATTGGTAATATGTATTGCTAAAAAATTTAAAGGCAATATTCTCAATATTTAAATTTTTTGATTCCAGATTTTCAAATAGTTGTATCTATCCTAGCAAATCATACATCAATGGAAAGCTTATTTATTCAGCTTTCGGATGATATATAAATCTCAATTTCGAAAAATGTACACTTGTGACTGGTTCTGTGGTCCAGGGTCACAAATAGAAGCTAATCAGCAAAGCCACCAAAAAAAAAACGCCCTCTTATTACGATGCAAAAGGAGATTCACTTTCTCCCCCATGAGCTAATGCTAAGCCCATGCTAAACGCTAGCCCTTTACTGCCCTGCCCCGACACACCCTGATGCCCTTCTGCCCGCCTGCGCTTTGACGGACAGCTGTGGAGTTCTGGACCAACTCCAGCCAGCGGGATTACTCATGCAAGTAATCTCCCATGATGCCCTGCGGCCAAGCTAGGGTGTGCTGCGCCTCTGCTCCTTATTAATATGCATGAGAATGCTAATGAGCAGGAAGCACACAGGTGAGCTCGCTCAAAGAAGCCAGTCACAACACAGGAGCCCATATTCTAATTACACGCCACAGACCTTCCCACTCGACACAGAGACAATATCACATTCTCACACGCACAGCGTGAAAACTCTCAGCCTCTCGATGTGAGCCAGATAACCCCTAAACACCCAACTGTCTGACGAGACGCACGTCTGGCTTTTGCAGAAACACTCTGCAAACTCATTCCTGAAATGCAGTGTCATAGGTGTTAGCAAGACGTTTCAAATCAAAACCTGGTTTTATATAAAGGTTACAGGCAAAAGCCACGAGCAAATTCCCTGAAGCCTCTATCAGTCAATCTGAGTTTAAACACACACACAGTCTCACACTCTCAGTGAATACTATGACAACATTACTGCAGTAACAACCTGACAAGGTGATATGAAGAACTCCTAAGCTTAAGAAACGTAAAATACTACTATTATCAATTCTGATCAGATAATCATGGTACATAATACCAGTGTGGGGGGAGTTTTTTTTTTTTTTTTTTTTTTAAAGAAATTCATTTTCATTTTATAAAAAATGCAACTGCACATTTTCCAGTTGATGAAACCTTTTGAGTCTCTAATACTAAAGAATGCTAATTTCTTGGAAATACATAACAACCCTAAAAATAAAATTACCCCAAATGTCCTCCCAACTTGTCAAACAGTTATCTGAACAAAGAATTTCATACTGTTGAAATTTTAAGGCTTTGTGAGTTCCCAGTATGCATTGCAGCGTGAATAAATTATGCAGTTACTGTTATAGGATTATTGTTTTGCTATTTGCTGACTTCATTTAAACTTGTTTGTTGTCATTTTGTCATTATTGTTAGTAATTTGTTGTACTGTGATGCAAAGAGCTCTTTAACGTTTGTTGATTGCCACCGTTCTTGAGGCTTGTGTGTCTAGTTTTGAGGACTAGAAATTGTTCAGCCAATTATATCCATTTTCTGGATATCTTAATCTTGTAAGTTGTTTTACAAGCAAAGACAATGTTGTCTACATATTAGACTAATTTATTTATTCAGGTTTGTCATTCATAAATAAACATAAAATCAATAATGTGGTGATTTTTTACACATTCTTTTTTCTTTTAGGAAACAGGAAAAAAATTAATTACCTCAACGACAAGATTTTTTCTATTAGCAAAATAAGACAATCAGCATTGCATGAACAAACAAATTTACATTGGCTAAACAAAGTATCTTTACTGAGAAGAACTAAAAAACTATTGTTGAGAGAACTCGAAAGTCAAGTTTTACATTTTCTCAACTATTTATTTTGTACAGTGTGCAATAAACTGGTCAAAGGTGAAGGTAAAGACATTTATAATGTTATAAAAGATTTCTATTTCAAATAATTTATACTTTCAAATCATCCGAGATTCCCGGGGGGATATAACTGTTTTACTATATTTTTGGTCAAATAAATGCAGCCTTAGTGACCACAAGAGACTTACTACTTATTACTGCTATTGTCACTAATGTAAAACCATAATACATTTTTATGGGTTCTGCTTTCAGCAGTGTAAAATGCATTTAATTAGTTGACAGTGGTGCCTAATAACAAGTTTGTTTTAAGGTAGTAACACTGTCTGTAGTGATTTATATGACATTTGCAAGAGCTGTCTTTTTCCTACAAATGAGCTGTAGAGTTTATTCTAAACAGCATTTCTGGTCAGTGTTGACAGGTATTAAAATGTGTTTTACCTGTTTTGGGACTTAAATGAACATATAAACAAGTTTAAGCTTTAAATACCTGCTTTAAGGGCAGAAATGATTAAAGCAGTGGTTCTCAACCAGGTGGCCAAGGCCTCAGCAAACTTGTGGGGCCACAGGATGACTTCAAATTGATTATGTAACAGATTAAAAACTTAATTTAATAGCCTAAAAACTGTTAGAAAAGCTGTTTTAAAAATCTTTAAAACAAGTAAAGTTGCCATAATTACAAAAGAAATACCTGAGTATGTAATATCTTTGATTGCTGTGTTGGACAATAAGGGGGTTGAGATCCACTGGATTAAAGTCAACATGACATTCACAACACAACACAATTCAACAAATAAAAGAACAGGGCGAAATATGGCATTTTGTAAAAGAGAGAGTCTGAATGAGAGTTTATAAGTTTCTTTCCAGGAATCAGGCTATATTTATTGTTTGCCTCAACACAGAGATGGTGACCAGGACGTGGACGCCGAAGTTCAAGTTCTGCATGTACCCTAATGGTAATAGTTCAATATCAAATCTACCTTTATTTGCTATTTACTACAGTAAAATCAATGTATCACTAATAAACTACTGTAACCACTATGGAAAGACTTCAGAAAGACCCGTAACATTTGCCTAAAAACTATCAAACACACTTAGAAGAACCATTTTTGGTTCCACAAAGAACCATTCAGTCAAAGGTTCTTTAAAGGACGATTTTTTTCTTACCTTTTAATAATCTGAAGAACCTTATTTCACCAAAAAGAACCTTTTGTGAACAGAAAGGTTCTTCAGAGGCTAAAGGTTCTTTATGGAACCATTTAGACAAAAAGGTTCTTCTATGGCATTGCAAAGCACCTTTATTTTTTAAGAGTGAACAGCTGTGTGGTCTAGGTAACGTCAGCTGAAGAGGGAAATGTGTTCAAATAAAGTTATTATAACATGCACTTATAAATCATTCACAAAAAGACTGAACTTATTAAAAAGTAAACAGGGACTGACCAGAGGCTGATTTCCTTTCTTTCTTTTTTGAATGGATGGCTTCACTACACTGAATAAACAGCTTTTTTATCATTTAGTGAATCGACAGCCTATCGGCTAATCTTCAACAAGTTTTACACTAAACAATACTTTTGGATTAAACTATTTTTTAGAGTTTACAATGGGGAAAGAGAAGTCACTAACATTTTGCAACAGGTGGGATTCAACTTATGGCACTTCTCTTTCATTCACTTGTGGCTAGAAGGGATACAGCTAACAAAAAATTCAGTTTATTTATTTTTCGTGCACCTACCCCAACCCTAAACCTACTCCTTACAATAATGCAAAAACAGTACGCTAGATTGATGTGCACATGCCAAGTAGTTTTATCTGTATCCCTTCTAGCTTTAACCCATTAATTCCTATGGTATTAGGTTATTGTCATAATCATAAACATACTGGTTTTTTAGATTAAAAAGTTTTACCGTTTACTGCACTTGTTATTCTTCTGGTTGTTTAGGGGCTAATGAAGTCTCGCACACATTCACAGAAAAGAGCTTACTTCCGTGTTGCAAAATAAGTTAGCCCCGCATTTGATCCTTGCCAGAATCCTGTTTCTCACCGTTACGAAAGACTCTCCGAATCAGCCGCACCTGCAGGATAAAACTCACTCTGTCATCTAACCAGCTCCAGGTCAAACACAGTAACACAATGTCTTTCTTAACAAGTCTGAAATGAGTTTATGAGCAGTGACGTGTCGTCCCCTTCTTCCAGCACAAGAGCACAGTCACACTTCAAACACACACTTGTTGTATTATTGCATGGTAAACAGCAGCAGCAGAAAGCTACACACTCGGTGTACTAGAGAGAGAATCACATTAAACAGAACGCTTGACACTGCAGACACCTCGCATTACTCCTGCTGCGTGCGTGCACGATACCCTTCATGATGCCTGACAGCTCTGAACTCCTTCCCATAATGCATTGTGCGGAGAGACACTCTAATTGATGACACAGGTGAGACTGTGCGAGGTGATCGAAAGTGTCGTCGCGGGTGAGATAACGTGTGTGTGCGTGTTTGATGTTGATTACATACGGAGGAAGAAATGAAATCTTCAGTCAGTTCTCTCCGGATTTAAGGAGATATCAAGAGGCAGAGAAGGAGAAAGAGGGAACGGGGTGGAAGACAAGGTGATGCAATCGTTTAAAGAGGAGGAGTTCTCCTCATTCCTCTCGTTATCAAACGATCCCTGAGATTTTATTCTGTTCTGAGGAGATCCGTCTGTGCGGTTTTGGGAATGTCTTCATCTAAATAAACCAAAAGGTTTTGCTTGCACTTTAATATAGTATAACAAATGCAAGACGAGACACATCCGGCCTACAGAGACACACGCAAACTGAAAAGGTGTTTTAGTACATAAATGCAAAAAATGTGGAGGTGTGATGTGGCCTGTCGTGTTCTTTAGTTGTGTGTTGTTGTGTGTTTTGTGGGAGGGTGTGAGGTTCATGATATTCTGGAGTTAAAATATTGTTCCCTTCTGATTTTAGAGATTTAAAATGAGAGACGAGATTAGAGAAGAAAACAATGAAATCAGAGGAGATGATAATAAAATAGAAGAAACAAAAAAATGAGAGAAAAGAAAGTAGTAAGAAAGGATGAAAGGGAAAAAAGGGTGAAATGGGAAGAGGCAGGAAAAGAAGAAATAAGCATAGAAGGAAAGAATATAAGAGACAAGACAAAAATGAGAATGAGATTAGAAAAGGTAAGTTGACAAAAAAGAAATAAGAGATTAAAATAGGAGGAGAAGAGAAAGGAGACAAGACAAATGGGAAGAAACAAGAACAGAGAAGATAGCAGAGACAAAGTGAGAAGAGATGAAAGGAAAAATGATGGGAGGCAAGAAGAGGGAGGAAGAGAAGACATTAGCTGAGAAGAGACAAGACAAGATGAAAAAAGAAGAGAAGAGGATTTAAATGAGAGGAAAGGAGTGATGAAAGAAAATGAAACAAGAAGACAAAGGAACAGATGAAATGAAAAGAGATGAGAAGAAATTAGAAGAAACAAGAAAATGATGAGACAAAGTGAGAAGAAATGATATGAAAGAGACAAGAAGAGCAGGGGTGAGAAAAGAATTCAAAATGAGCAGAAAAAAGAAGAAAATGAAACAAAACGAGAAGAAACCGGACAAGAAGAGACAAGGGAAAAAATATAGAAGAGTTGAGAAAAGATGAGCTAAAACAGAAGCTAAATAAGGGATGGAATAAGAATAAAATAAGAGAAGAGATAATGAATGTGAAAGAAAAATAAGAAAGAAATAAGAAGGGATAAAAAGATAAGCTGAAAATGACAGATGACACAAAATGTGAAGAAACCAAAGAAATTATGAAATGAGAATGGGAGAGACGAAATGAGGAGAAGACGCAAAATGAGAAGAGATGAGACAACATGAGAAGAGAAAAATTTAAAAAGAAAAATTTAAGAAAGTACATATGAAAGAAGAGATTAACTGAAGATAAAAGATAAAAGAGATGACAATGTTGAGACAAAATGAGAAGAAAATAAGAGAAGAGAAGAGAAGAGAAGAGAAGAGAAGAGAAGAGAAGAGAAGAGAAGAGAAGAGAAGAGAAGAGAATGTGAGGAGAGGGGGATGAAGGGAAGAGGAGAGGAAGGTTTCATGTAAAAGAGGGAGACTGAAGCTCCCATGAGACTCTCTCCATTAATTGTGAAGAGAAGGTGCCCTCAGGCCAACACAGGGGAACAGAATCACTCACTCACACACACACACACACACACACACACACACACACACACACACACACACACACACACACACACACACACACACACACACACACACACACACACACATTATATACTACACTCACAGCTACACATAACACTATACACAACAATTCTAATACTCTACAAACACAGACGCATCACATATAAGATATAACAATAACATCAGGAATCATAGTGCAATGTGTGTGTGTGTGTGTGTATTTAGCTCTTTGGGCACACAGTTATCCCAAGAAGTGACAACTCATCCCTAGAAAACTGACAAAACCTCCCTAATCAACGAAAAAAATCTAAAGTTTATTATGACTTTATAGCCATAATTAGCTTTATAAATAAATAAATAAATAAATAAATAATTAATTAAATAAATAAATAAATATATATATATATATATATATATATAGATATATATATATATATATATATATATATATATAGTATATATTACATTTACATTACATTTAGTCGTTTAGCAGACGCTTTTATCCAAAGCGACTTACAAATGAGGACAATGGAAGCAATCAAAAACAACAAAAAGAGCAATGATATATAAGTGCTATAACAAGTCTCAGTTAACCTAAACCACAGTATACGTAGCAAGGGCTTTATAAATAATATAAAAATAAAAGAAAACAGATAGAATAGAAAAAGAATAGAGCAAGCTACTGATAGAGGTCTTTTTTATAATTGTATAATAAATGAAAAGAAAAATAGATAGGATACAAAAGATTAGAAAGGTAGTTTACATTTTTTTTTTTTTTTTTTTTCAAATGATAGAATTAGAATACAGAGTGAAAAAAGTTAGAGGGTCAAATAAAGATGGAAGAGATGTGTTTTAAGCCGATTCTTGAAGATGGCTAAGGACTCAGCTGCTCGGATTGAGCTGGGCAGGTCATTCCACCAGGAGGGAACATTTCATTTAAAAGTCCGTAAAAGTGACTTTGTGCTTCTTTGGGATGGCACAATCAAGCGATGTTCACTTGCAGAATGCAAGCTTCTAGAGGGCACATAAGTCTGAAGTAATGAATTTAGGTAAAGGGGTGCAGAGCCAGTGGTGGTTTTGTATGCAAACATCAATACCTTGAATTTTATGCGAGCAGCTATTGGTATTATATATATATATATATACACACATATATATATATATATATACACATATTGGGGAAAAAGCCAATGTTTTCATTCAAATATCTGAATGAACTTGTGCTCTGATATGAGAGTCTGTGAGTGACACTGGGATTGTTGACTGAGCTGTGAAACAATCAGTCCACTAGAGGGAGCACTGGGAATACAGTATGACTGACCCTCTCACACATACACACACTCAGCTTGGGCCTATTAGACACTTCAAGAATTTCTTCATCATATTCTAGACAGACATGTCCACAAAACCTCTGACAAATTACCCAGAAAACACATCTCATACTAAAGGAGTGTTCTGCATTCAATACGAGTTTACTTACACAGACTCATTTCTACTCATCTCTCATTTCGAAAAACAAAGAGGCCGATTGTGTTCATCTCATTCTGTCAATGGAAATGCAAGTGTTTATATTCTTATATCATCCCTCCACTATTCCAACTTCATTCCATTAAGTAATTAAATAGTCCAATTTAGAGGTCACATCTTGGGTTGGATTCCTCTATCTCAGACAGAAAGCTAAATGTGTTGATCTCAGTCCAAAATTATATGAACATGAGATCTTGAGAAAGAAACTGCACTGTTATAATTAACCCAGAATGTCAATTTAAACAAACATGGTAAACAATCCTGACTCCTGGATATATTTTCAAATTAAATCTCAGACAGATTCAAAGTACCATTAAACAGCAGAGGAACGATCAACGGGCCTAAACAACCAGCTCAGATCTGTAAAGATGAAAAATAGATGCCATGTACAACACAAAAAGATGCTGCTGATTTCATGATTTCATGCCTCATCATGAACAGAGACACTACAGGACTTTCTATTTACGAACAGAATATTCTGGGTTAAATCCAACAAAAAAGGGCCTCCCCAGATTTCCAATACATCTGCTTAAGTTTTATTATATTTTTGTTTTATTTACAAACTCAAACTAAGAGACAAGTCAAAATTATTGTCTGTGGTAACCAACATCAGGACAAAGATTATATTTATTGTACACTGCCTTGAAATATTCTTTTTTAAATTATTTTAATTTTAAGATCAAGAATCAAGGGTAACAGGTTTGTTCTGACAAACTCAAATACAGTGAAAAAATATTAAAATGCTAAAACTAATCATATAATTGTGATAAATTAGGACAGCAAAATATTCTAACTTATAAACTAACCTATTAATCTGCAGGAGAAATCAATTACCATCTCTTGTTGATGATGTTAATAGTCATGCATCCAATCAAATGTTACAGTATTTTGGTGCAAACTGTCCTGTATCTTATTAATTTCTTTAATACTAATATAATATTTAAACCCATGTTTGTTTTGTTTATTTTGCTGGTAAATTAATATTATGCTGTTGCATGAATTATACATTTCATGTTGCTAGTTTTACATATTATTGGGTGATGTTAATGCATTTCGATATTTCATTTTAAGCACAATTTTGTTTACTTTTTGTACGCTAAACAATTTAGTGTTCAGTCGCCACTTAATTTGTAAAATCTTCAACTAAACCCTGTTTGTAAGCTTTTACTAAGTTTCAATGCAAATAGTAGGCTTATACTATGGTACTTTGTTATAAACAATGTATAATTAAACAATTTCAGATTATATACCTTGGTATTTGCATGGTTCTCTAGTGTTTAAAAACTACCGCACAGTACACCTCCGAAAATACAGCTAGGCTACTTTTTGTTAGTGCTGTATAAGTGCTGCTGCTTTCCCAGATATCAGTGTGAATTCAGTCCTGGGGAAAGAGAGTGTGTTTGACTCAAGGTTTCACCATGACATACTGAGGAAGAGGAGGACATTGAGAGGAAGATAACAGGAAACACACACACACACACACAGACAGCTGTACCCCGATGGAGCTGCTCTCTCCTGTTTCTCTCTCCGTCCGATCTCTCCATCCTGACAGGAGAGGCTTCAGGCATCTGCTGAGCTTCAGGCCACACACACACACCACACACACGGTGATGTCTAACCACATTACACACTCATAACAACAAATTCACGCTGTACTCTGCTGTCAAGCGTGAGCATGATGAATTCAGCGTTGTGATTGTGTGACTGTAAGCGTTTCTGCAAACCACACAATTCACTGATGACAGTATGTATGTGTGTGTGTGTGTGTGTGTGTGTGGCCTGACAGGGGTCTGAAGTTTTGCCGTGCTCCCAGGGATGGCGAGTGTAAAGTGGGTTGCCGGGGGCGACGGCGATATGAAAGGTGGCTAATGAAGCACTTAGCATTTGAAGGCTAGTAGCGGACCGCGCCCGAGTTACGTCAGTTCTGATTGGCCGACGGGAGGGCTAACGCGAGCTGAGTGGTCTTTTGTTGCTCGGCGACGAGCCCTGAGGCGACGCCCCAACCCTGACCCCTCCCCCCCATCAGTGCGGATGTGATGTGACAAGTTTAGAGGGAGGAGAGAGCCGCTCTTTTCTTTCTGTCTGTACAGCCGGAGAGGTCGCGTGTGTGTTTATCAGATCTGCTCTGAATGAATGAGAATAAGAGAATATCTGTCTCTCTACCTCTCCTCGTCTGTCTCACCTCATGTTTCTTTCGCTTGCTCTTTGCCAGCACCTGTCTCCCTGCATTTCACTTCTCCCATGCTTCCTCTCGTTCTCTCCTAATATAACCGTTTTAAACAGACAACGCCAGCTCCTCTTATACCGAACCGATGCAAACACGCTCATCCGGATAATGAGGACTAACCATAGGCTTGCATTGTTATTAATGCAGGGGCTAGCTGTCACGTGTGGGTTTCCGAGGGTGGGTTTACTGTTGAAAGTCAGTTTCTGTATAGACTGAAAACCCTTTTCACCGTTTTGCTCAAGAACAACATACAGTTCTTTTAACATGCTAAAATTACTATTAATAGTAAAAAGATCAATGAAAAGCAAAACTATTAAAAGGAAATACATTTATACATGCAAAATATATGGAAAAAAAGACAAAAGAAGTGAAAAGCCTACTTTTTATTCAGGAAGGAGGCATTAAATTGATCAAAAGTGACAGTAAAGATATTTATAATGTTACAAAACATTTCTATTTTAAATAAATGCTGGTGTTTTGAACTTTCTATCCATCTAAGAATCCTTGTTTCCACAAAAAAAAAATATTAAGAAGAAAAAATAATTTTCCACAACAATCATAATAATAAAAAAATGTTTCTTGAGCAGCAAATCAACATATTAGAATGATTTCTGAAGGATCATGTGACACTGAAGACTGGAGTAATGATGCTGAAAATTCAGCTTTGCATCCCATTACTTTATTATATTTTTAAAAATATTCAAATAGAAAACAGTTTTTTAAAATTGTAGTATTTCACAATGTTACTGTTTTTACAGAACTTTTTTTTTATTAAATAAATGCAGCCTTGAGACGTCTTTCAGAAACATCTTACCAACCCAAACTTGAACGGCAGTTGACTTTAGTCTGAATAAGTCAGTGCGGTTTTACTGTTTATTTGTTAGTGTCTCATAAAGCCAATTATAATGACAACTGACTGACTCTAGGCAAACCATACCCTACGCAAAAAAATGCAAAATGCTATTATTTAAAAATTTTGCCTTTAAGGCTAGTTTTGTGAGATTTAATGTAGCTAAATAAGCCCATACTTACATAAACTCACATTTTATGTCCAGTTGCATGCATTGTTTTTTCAGACAGGAAATGACAGTGAAGCCCAGTGCAGGTCCTTCACTGTGTGTCAGGGTAGAGAAGTGGAAAATTAAAGCCATTGACAGAAGGAGTAATGAACCACGAAAAAACGAGTTTGATGGACAAACAACAGTAAAAATAAAGAGAATGGCCCGTTCCTCCTGTGTGAGGCACTTATTTATCTGAAGACTTTCTGTTTTATTGTTATTGAGCTGAAAAAGGGAGCATTCACAGTGTCTTAAGACATTGCAGACTAGCAAAGAGCAATCAGTTTCTGCACACACACACATACACGGAGAGAGTTGTGTTGTTTTTTAGGTTACGTCCTTTACTTTCTCTGACTTTTATGTTTATTTGTTTCTCTTGTACTCGTGTTTTATTGAGTTTGTTATCGTTGTGTCTTTATTTCCACGACAGAGCAGAGCGCCGTCCCAGCAGAGTCAACTTCATTTCAACGTCACAGTGAATTTGTGTGAATGTGTGTCTGAACCACTCTGATGTCTGTTTCCATTTGAAATCAGTTTCACTCTCATTTCACTTTAGGTCTGAGATTTTGAACGTCCCGGGGTTTAAAAAAAAAAAACATTTTATTGATCAAGAGCCCGCCTGAGCCTTGATTTCAGTCTAATTTGTAGTCTAATTGGTCAGCTACACATTTCACGCGTCGCACAAACACACACATGCTGAAGAGGCACTTTTGTGAAGTTTGCAGCTCCTCCCGTTTGTTTAGATTTGTGGATATTGATGTCGTCAGCCAGTTCTGTTTATACTTAAGGGCATAAATCATCAGTGCTTTCATCTTTATGATTACAAAAAATTACAGACATTGAGAAGAGAGCAAGAGGATGAGAGAAGTGATAAATTAAACATAAAGATCTCTCCTCATCTATAAATCTATACATCTGCATTAGAATGGACAGTGACAGGAGTCAGCGTAAGGAAAAGTCGATCTGTTGGCAAAACAAACACATTCTTTGACTTAAATGACCTTCGAACACTAGCCGTTATAGTCACAAAAATTACTAAATATGATCAACTACAACTACAGTGATCTTAGCATGTTTAAAGATTATCTTAATCACTATAGAAAAGTAAATAATAATAAAAAAGGTCTATATTAGTTGTCTTTAACTTATATTTAACCCTCATGTTGTGTTTTGGGCATTTTGACCCGGAGAGGATTTAATTTTTCCTAAAAATTCTAAGACACTGAACTTTTTAAATCTGCACACACAGGGTCTTTCAACTTCCCCCGGACCTTGTTACACATGTGGTTTTTCCCATTAAAGATGACTTGCCTACAAAAAATTGCTTATACATTTCTTGTTATGCTATATTATTAAAACACACTGGATTCAATCTTTTTTATCAGCTTATTTACTTTCAATGAATAGAAGAAGCACATGTTTTGTATTTCTTTTTGTACCTGGTTATAGGCCTCACTGATCTGACTTCACACACTTTTTGAGTGAACATTGTAAAAAATAAAATGTTTTCAATTAAAAACAGAGGTGCATAAGCTCAGATCAATGAGGCCTACAATCAATCAG